>NW_028090025.1:8122782-8412340 GCF_014824575.4 Sturnira hondurensis
GCAGAAAGAAAGAAGGAGCTCCTACCATTTGCAACAGCATGGATGAAACTGGAAAGCATTATGCTGAGTGAAATAAGCCAGGTGTTGAAGGACAAATACCATATGATCTCACCTTTAACAGGAAGCTAAACAACAAAGCAAACAAGCAAGCAAAATATAACCAAAGACACTGAAATAGAGAACAGGCTGACAGTGACCAGAGGGGAGAGGGGAGGGAATTTCAGGGGAAATAGGGGAGGGATTTAGAGGAACATATATAAAGTATACATGGACAACAACTGAGAAGGGTGGAAATGGAAAGGAGGGGGGAGCACGGGGGTGGGATGGGATGGGAGTAATAGAAAACTGTACTTGAAAAATAATTTTTAAAAAAAGAAAAAAATAAAACCTCATACATAAAAGTTAAAAAAAAAGAAAGTTAAAATAACTAGTAGTGGCACCAGAATTATCTCCACAGTTCCAGAGAGTTCTTAATCACTGTACTTTAAATGCATGAAGAAATATTATAATAATTTCCTTGTTATTATTATAGTCTGGAAGAGAAAAACACTAAACCAAGTTTTTCCAGTATTTCCTAATAAGTCAAATACAGGCAAGAAAGCACAAAAATAGCAGCATACTGCAAGAGGCAGAGCTCAGAGTTTGATCCAGGAAGGGTTCAGGTCTCAGTTCCATCACAAAACTTCAGCCCCTTCATCTAGGAAAATCAGTGTCCTAGAAAAACTCAAACAAGAATCACACACAAAAGCATTTTATACATGCAAACTATGTCTAAATGAGCATATACTTGATATGCTGGTGCCCTCCATCGTCACAAATCACCAAATTTGAATTGACCCAATGGTTCTCCACCAAGACAATTTTGTCTCCCAGGGGACAATGGGCAATGTCTGAAGGCATTTTGTTTATCACAGTTTGGGAGAGAATGCAACTGATATCTAGTGGGCAGAGGTCAGGGATTTTGCTAAACACTGCACAACGCTCAAGACAGCCCTGTAAACAAAGAATTGTCCAGCCCAAAATGTCAAGTTCCAAGGCTGAGAAATACTGGTTTGGAAAGATTTTATGTGTTATAGCAATGTTGGAATGGATTTGATGCTCAATACACATTTGCCAAATATCTGTATAGAAAAACAACAGAATAATCAAGCCCTACAATGTGGTTAATCTGAGAAAGCAATGTCAGAATGAGTGAACAGATATGAGTAAGCCAGGAAGTTGGAGGGATATGCTACATTCTTGCTACCCAAAGTATAGTCCATGGACCAACTTCACCCTCCCCTGGGCACCTCTTAGAAACAGAGAACCCCAGACTCTACCCCAGTTCTATTGAGTCAGAATCTGGATTTTTAAATCCCCAGGTGATTTATAGGCACATTCAAGTTTAACAAACACTTTCCTAGAGTCTACACTTGATGGTGGATTCATTTCCAAGAGCAGCTCCAGGTTTCACTGACTGGTGCAGAAACTCGGGTCTCTTTGAGATCAGCCCAGTTGAAGTCTCCCTTCTTGGCTATAACCCAGCTCTATCCACAGGTGGCATTTCCACCCAGATACTCTCCACTTGGATAACAGAGCGGGTCTCCCAGGCATGTGAGCAGAGCTTTCTCTCTCTTTGTTCAGAAAGTAGAGTGCTGCATATAATGAAATATGGCACATCATCAATACCCCCTATGCAGAAACTGCATAGAATGCCACAGCTGAAAGATTCTTTGAAGAGGAAATGAAAATTCTATTGTAACTTTTATTTGAAGTTTGATTGCTTCATTGCCTCTTGCCCTCCGGATGAAGGGGCAGCCAAGAAAAATGCATTCTGTGTGACACTGTGAGGTTGGATGGTGTTCTAAATGCTGTGTCTTGTTACACCAGAAGGAGAAAGAGATGCTCTGCATTAGCCCCAAAGACAAACACCACCCACCATTAAGATTATCCTATTCCTCATTCAAAGAGTAACATGATACCGCTCAGTATCATTGTGTTATTCAAAGTATTTGGCATATATTAACACATATAATACCTACAGGGTTATTACATGCCATATGAGGCCAGGCAAGTGTCCCTGTTTCATAAAAGAAGGATTTAAGCACAGAGAAGTTACATAACTTCCCCAAAGTCACATATGTAGGAGGTGGCAAAGCTAAGATTTGAAACCACTATGTCTGGCTTCAGAGCAGATGTTCTTAATCCCTCCACCATACTGTTTACACCTAAGTCTATATTAGAGACTCTGCAAGGATTTTATGAGAATCAATAAGATGGAGTTTCTGCTCTGATGAAAAATCCAGCCTGGTAAAGGGAGAGACATAAACAGATACAACACAGCATATTAGGCACTTTGAGCAAAATGTACTGACTTTTTGTTGTTGTTGTTTGTTTGCTTGTTTCTCTTTAGCATCATTACATCTCTCTTTATTCTCTGTCCTTATCCTAATTGGGCTCAATGTTTTGGAATCAAGAAAAATGTTATATGTATTAGTTACCTTCCAAGTGATCGTTAAATAATGTTTGAATGAATAGATACATAAGGTAATACATAAATGAATGTGATCCTATGATGAGATTTTGAGAAAGGAAAGCTCTATGAACAATAATAGGTTCTTAGAACAAATATCTGCTTTTGTTTCCCGATCTGGCATTATCGTCCAAGCTCTAGACTCATCTGTGGAATGAACAACCCCTTTCCTTTCTCCACCCCTTTCCTCTGTTGCTCCCAGTGGAGCTGCCACACTTGGCATAGTAGCTTCCCAGCTGACTGGCCGGGGTGAGTTCCTCACTTCAGTGGGAGCAATGAGTTCCCTTCTTTAGGAATTTTGGAACAAGAAGAAATAAAATCAGATCAACTGATTTGGCTTAGAGGGCTAGGTAGTTAAAAACTCTACAATTAAAAAAGTGTGACATTGTTGGCACCCATGTTTTCAACCCCCAGGAGGAGAAGGCTTGTCTGGGTGAAACAATTATATAGCTTTGTGCAGCCAAAAGCCAAACCGGAGACGTGGGGAAGTATGTTTCCAGATACTTAGCCTTTCACACTTTTCATTTCCTCCTTTGTAAAATAAGGGATAGAAAGTACATCCTGAAAGACTGTAGTCATACCACTGTTCGAGGAAGAAGGGGCTCCAGACAACATTGGAGCAATGGGGAAGGCTGACCCTCCCTCTTACATTCACATTCATAGCCCCTAGCACCGGAAAGCAATACTGGTTGAGAGAATCCAGTTTCCTTTGTTCCTGAGTTCTATTAAACAGCCTTCTGATTCCTGACCATAGGTGATATGGACAGGTAAGTCTCTATGCCACTTGAGTCTCATGTTTCTCATGAATTTAATGGTGTTTTAAATATAAATAGCTGCCTCCTAGTGTCTTCGTTTGCCATGAGTCTTTTCTGAGGGTCTGCTCACTTGGATGGGCTCAGAATTTGAATCCTGCTCCTGTAGAGCTTTCACCAAGCTACTGGCCTAAACAAGGTTTTCCATGCCCATCACAAAGCTATACATCTCGATGAAGAATCACAGAAGCATCAGCAAGTTACAATCACAGTGTGGTCAGTGAAAACAGCCCTTAGAATATCCAGGACCGTGGTTTTCACATTTTTCTCTGAGGTTACTAGGGGAGAAGCAGGGAGGTTAAATAAGATGACTCTTCAACTGGCTTCTGCCACTACAACTGACACGACATAATATTTTGGTTTTGTATCTATTAGTCAGAGTTCTCCAGAGAAACAGACTGATAAGACATAGATGATTGGATACATAGATAGATAGATAGATAGATAGATAGATAGATAGATAGATAGATAGGATTTACTTATTGTAGAAATGGAAATCAAACTAACTGCTGCCTGCAAGCTGCAGAATGAGGAAAGCTACTAGTATATTTTAGTTCAAGTCCAAAGGCTTGAGATCACAGGAGCAAATCCCCACTTGAGTCTGAAGGCCTGAGACCAGGAGCACCGATGTTTGAGAGCAGGAGAAGATGGATGTCCAACTCAAGCAGAGAGAGTGAATTTACCTCTCAGCCATTTTGTTGCATTCTCTAATAGATTGGATGATGCCTACCCACATCGAAGAGGACTGTCTTCTTCATTCAATCTATTGATTCAGATGCTAACTTCTTCTGGAAATGCCCTCACAGGCACACTCAAATGTTATACAGCTGTCTGGACATCTCTTAGCCTAGTCAGGTTGAGACACAAAGCTATCACATAGCATGTGATACTCTTCTCACATTTTCTATTTTATTTAAAAATTTAAAAGGCAACCATTGCCTCACTAAATTAATGTCATGATCTTCTAATGTGTCTCAAACTGAATTTTGAAAAACCATTATTATGACATGCCTACAAAGCACTTTCCATCTTGGATTTGCTTGAGTTCATGATATCAAAGGCCCCAAACTGGTTCCTCCCACATAGGAGACATTTAACTAGAGCCCCGCCTGGTTGGCTGGCATAATGCTGATTGAAAGAAGGTGAAGAGATTACCCAAAGAACATAAATGATGGACCCATGAACATGGACAATGATGTGGGGATTGGCTGTGGAAGTGGGGGCAGGCTGGGTGGATGGGGGGCAAAGGAGGAGAATTGAGACAACTGTAATAGCATAAACAATAAAATATTTTTTAAAATATTGTTTTCCTAATGCTACTAAAATGTTTATAAAAATTTACTTTCAAAAAGGTCGAAATGGAGACATGTACATTCTAGAACTAGCCTTTTTGGGGTAGTTGGATGGGGGGATGAAATAACAGAAGGCTGTGCAACTTGGGGTGTATATTCCCACATAACTACAATTGAGTAACAGCCACTGGGGTAGATCAAGCATTCTCCTTCCAGCTGACAAAGTCATTTTTGTTTATGATAATCCCACTGATATGGAAAAAGATGTCTGAGTCTGCTCTTTTCCCAAAATACATCTGAATGGGAAACAATTCCGGCACCATGTGGGCTCACCCTGAAGTCACCAAGCCCGTCCACATGTCAAGCCTCCCACTGCAAATCCCTTCTCACCATGTATTCTGTGAATATAACCAGCTCTCCTTTTGATAAATACCCTTTGCTAAGATGCAGGTCATTGTAATTTTCTGAAAGGTTAGGAGGAATGACTGCTCTGAGAGGGCTTGCTTATTATTTCAAATGCCACCCGTCCCATTTTTTAACATTTACTGAGTTATTTACAACTTGATTCCTGCCACACTTGCCAGAGTGTATGACCTACTTCTATCTCCCCCTCCCATCATCCTCTTTTCCGTAGCTCTTGCCCATAGGGCTAGGCCTCCAGGAGCCAGGGTGGTCTCTAAACTAAGATAGGGGCGCCAATGCAATGGGTAGTTTTTGTGCCAAGCCATGTTCAACAGCCATCAATAAAATTCACCTATTTTGAGGTATGCAGAGTTATTGATCGTATTCATGTGGCTGCAGATGTTTTACTCCATTTTCAATTTTCTCAGCCTGATTTAAAAAATAATACTAATGTTTTAAATTAACAAGCCTCAAAAATACTCAATGTCTCTTCTAAATAATGTGGGGCATTTGTCTGTGTTAGTAATTTCCATTAAAGAAACTGTTGGGAGACAAATATTCATCCCATAAGCCTGCTAAAATTATAATAAAATAATAATAAAGGTAACATTAAGAACTATAATCTCTTCATTGTCTGCTATGTGCCAAGCAAAACCACAGTATTCAGCTCTTTGATAGATAGATGATAGATAGATAGATAGATAGATAGATAGATAGATAGATGACAGACAGGAGTTATGTCACATCTCTACAAGTTAGATATAGAAAAGTATTTTCTTTTTATAAGAAGGCCAAGGCTCAAAGAGCTTCAATGATTTTCCCATGGTCACTTGATCACTATCAAAGGCAGGCATGAATTTCAGTACTGAATAAAATTTGTACCTCATTCACTGTATCTCAATTATAATTATACCAAGAAGCAACTCCACACAGACAACATCTATGTCCATATACACATCAAAGCACCAAGATTACTCAATAAGACAATGGAAAATCCCCTGTTGTCATGGACTTCCTGTCTGAAGTGAGAAATTCTGAAGCTAGAGTGGGCCCAGCCTATTTCATCCCACAGGACCCAGGAGATCTTGGTCCCATGGCCTGGAGTGCTTGAACACCTTGACACTGAGATGTTCAAGCACTGAGGTGTTCATGCACAGTTGTTCATGGCCTGAGGACAGACTAATTGAGACTGGAATCCATCCTCCCTCATTTATTAACTATGGGACCTTGGAAAATCATTGAATCTATCTGAGCCTCAGTTCCCTCATATAAAAAGGGGGGACACTAATAATACCCACCTCATAGGATTATGGTGAGGGAAAAGTGAGGTACTGTGCATTAAACACATGACCCTGTGGCTGGATCTGTGATAAATAAATGTTAGATACTGTCCTAATCAGCCATCCAAAGGCTGCTGACTGAGTAGCTATCAGAGCCATGATTGAGAATCTGTAGGAAGCACATATGATTGTTTTACTAGTGGGACAAAATGACCACCTTCATCTCATCCCATATACACTCTCTTGCCCCTCTGCGGCAGAGCCTGGCCTACAGGATCCGTGTATATTGTGGCTGCTAGAGAACAAATACACATGGACTACAGAAGTCCTGTGGAGAAAAAGGGACAGCATGGCCACTCTCTGAGAGAGAGAGAGGGTGAGAGAGCCAGAGGCCCAGTCCTTGCCTGGACAGGCTTTTATTGCATTTCTGGGTACATTACATGGAGGGTAATCCTCATTTACTACGCACAGGTTCACTGCAGGGGATTACCTCTCACAGATAACAAAGGAAAGAATGTTGCTAATTACTTCAAAGAGAAGGATATTGAAGACCAAGGGGAAAGTGGTTGAACCTGTTAGACTCTATGCTTGTGAAGTTTAGCTCAGATTTTAGGAAGTTGCAGCAAGCCCTCTCTGCCTCAATTCAGAGTGAGGGACTTTAGCAAAAGCAAGTCTCATAGCAGTCTAGGTTCCTCACAGAAAACCTATCTGCAGGTGTGGTCCTGTGTGCCGACTCTCACCCCACTGGTTTTCTATGTGAGGGCTGATCTACATTTTTGTGACACACAGAATGGCTCCCTACACCTCTCCATCCCCCAAAATGTCACCACCACATCTTCCTCCTCTGTAGAGAGAAAATGTCAGTCAGGTTTTGAGAAGCAGACAACTGAAAGGCAGCCTTGGTCAGCCTGCAGAGTTCGCCCATGGAGGTCCCAAGCTGTGTGTGTCCCAGGCTTGTCCTCAGAACTGTCACCTTCTCCACTGGGTATCAGCTCTGGGACACTCGGCTCCTCTGTCCACATGACCAAGAACCTTCACTAGATTTACTCTTGGGTCCTAGGGAGAGGTTGACTGATTTTCCTCCCTCTCTTCTTCCTTCCTCCTTCCTCTTTCTTGCCTCTGCCCTTGTTTCTTCTCTGCATGTCCCTTCTTCACCTTTTTCTCCAGGACAACTAGGTTGCATTTGACCTATGAACTCTCAGATCTGCCCATTGTTATCTGCATCTCTATCCTAGTTCAGTCCCAAGTGTGGGCTTGAAGGAAAGACTTAATTCTACCATCTCATCAACTATCCTCCTGCCAAAATACTATGGGTGCATTAGGTCTGTATTTGTTTCCTAAGGCTATCATAACAAATTACCACAAATGTGGAGGCTTAAAAACAACAGAAACCTACTCTCTCACAGTTCTGGAGCCCAAAAGCTTGACATCAAACTGTCAGAAGGGCCACACTCTTTTCAAAGTTTCTAAGGAGGAAGAATACTTCTTTGCCTCTTGCAGATTCTGGTGGGTCTGGGCATTCCTTGGCTTGTGGCAACATAACTGCCTCAGTCTTTGCCTCTGTCTCCTCTTTTTGACTGTGTCTTTCCTCTTCTCTTGAAAAGACACACATCATTGGAGTCAGGACCTGTCCTAATCCAGAAAAATTGCATCTCAAGATGCTTAACTTGATTACATCTTGAAAATAAAAGTCACATTCACATGTTCCATGTAGACATATCCTTTGGAAGACCACCAGTTTAAGCCATTCCTTGATACTAATGAGTCACATGAAAGCTGTGATACACCTTCCTTTCATCACTCAGCTCACCTCACTCCTTTTCCAAAACAATGTCAAGACCTGGAAAAAACCTTCCATTTTATTATGCAAGCCAGATCTTCCCATTGCCTTCCCCACATATTGCAGAAATCCAACCTTGATGGAAGGGATTGTAGGATTGATGTGGGGAAATAATACAAAACTCTAGGAAAATAAGGGGGTTCCAGGTCTCCCTAGTCATCAGCTTCCTGCAGGACAAGAGTCACTGCATGGGAGTAATTGGCCAGTCCACTGTCCACTCTCCAATGAGACAGAGTCTGAAGAATAGGAAAACCTTAGGACTTCCCAAAACCCATTTTCATCATGGTATCAAAATTGCTATTTTCAAATAAATCTAAGAAGTGCTGAGTTAAGTAAATTCTTCATTGCAAAATTTGTAGAGCTCTCAATACAGTAAACTATGAAGAAAAGTAGAAGTGATTTGTAGAATTTTCCAAACTACAACCCAGAAAACCCCACTACTTGTGAGGCATCTCACAGCCATGGTGTCCTTCCAAATACAAAATGGGGGATACTGTCATAGATCATTCTGCGCAACTAAGGAGCTATCAAGGCATTAGAGAAATACAAACTAAAACCGCAGTAAGATCCGACTTCACACCCATTAGAAAGGCCATGATCAAAAGACAACAACAAGCAATGAGGAGAATGTGAATCAGTATGAACACTCATGCTTTAGTGTTCACTGGTGGGAATGTAAAATGATGTAGCTACTTTGAAAAAAGTTTGTTCCTTTAAAAGGTCAAATTTACCATATGGCCCCACAATTTCGCTCTTATGAAGAAAACACTCCCACATGTGAATTTTCATAGCAGAATTATTCATAATAACCAAAACCTGGAAACAATAAAAAATTCATCAACTGATTAAATGGATAAAAAAAGTGGTATAGCCATACAATGAATTATTGTCCACCAATAAAAAGGAACAATTACTGATACAGGCAATGACATAAATTAACCTCAAACCCATTATGCTGAGTGAAAGAAACCAGTCACAAAAGACTACAAATTGTATAATTTCATTTGTATAAAATGCCCTCCCCCCAAAAGGTAACTACAGAGAAACAGAGAGAGTAGATGAGTGCTTGCCAGGGATTGGAAATGGGATGAGGAATTAAAGATAAATGGGGATGATGATTTTTTAAAAATATATTTTATTGATTATATCATTACAGTTGTCCCATTTCCCCCCTTCATTCCCTTCCACCCTTTACACCCCCCTGCTCACCCCCTCCCCCTCATTTTCCCCCTTTAGTTCATGTCCATGTGTCATAAGTTCTTTAGCTTCTACATTTCCCATACTATTCTTGCCCTCCCCCTGTCTATTTTCTACCTACCATCTATGCTACTTATTCTCTATACCTTCTCCCTCCTTCTTCTCCTCCCACTCCTGTCTGCTTTGTTTGCTTTTGTTTTAGGTGCAGTTGTTAATAGCTGTGAGTTTGCTGTCTTTTTACTGTCATATTGTTCATATTTTTTATCTTCTTTTTCTTAGATAAGTCCCCTTAACATTTCATATAATAAGGGCTTGGTGATGATGAACTCCTTGAATTTGACCTTATCTGAGAAGCACTTTACCTACCCTTCCATTCTAAATGAAAGCTTTGCTGGATAAGCAATATTGGATGCAGGTCCTTGCCTTTCATGACTTGAAATACTTCTTTCCAACCCCTTCTTGCCTGTAAGGTCTCTTTTGAGAGATCAGCTGAAAGTCTGATGGGAACTCCTTTGTAAGTGACTGTCTCCTTATCTCTTGCTGCTTCTAGGAGTCTCTCCTTCATTTTAATCTTGGCTAATGTAATTATAATGTGTCTTGGTGTATTCCTTCTTTGGGACTCTCTGAGCTTCTTGGACTTCCTGGAAGTCTATTTCCTTTGCCAGATTGGGGAAGTTCTCCTTTATTATTTGTTCCAATAACCTTTCCATTTGTTGCTCTTCCTCTTCCTCTTCCCCTTCTGGTACCCCTATAATTCGGATGTTGGAATGTTTAAAGATGTCCTGGAGGTTCCTGAGTCTTTCCTCATTTTTTTTTTGAATTCTTATTTCTTCATTCTTTTCTGGTTGGATGTTTCTTTCTTTCTTCTGGTCCACTCCATTGATCTGAGTCCCAGTTTTCTTTCCATCACTATTGGTTCCCTGTGCATTTTGCTTCATTTCACTTAATGTAGCCTTCATTTTCTCATCTAATTTGTGACTAAAATCAACCAGTTCTGTGAGCATCCTGATCACCAGTATTTTGAACTGTGCATCTGATAGGTTGGCTATCTCTTTGTCACTTAGAAGTATTGGCTCTGGGGTTTTGAGTTGTTCTTCTGCTTGAGCCATAATATTTTGGTCTTTTCATGCCTGTTACAAATGAGGGGTGAAATCTTAGGTGTTCACCAGCGCGAGTCAACTGAATCACTGGTTGTGACTGGGGGCAGGGTCAGAGAGGGAGCAATGGCACGTGTTCTGCTCTCTTTCGGATTTCGGTCCCCTGTGCCACTTCCCACAAGCAAATTGGGTCCTTCTAGTGCTGGTTCCTGGGTGGGTGGGCTTGTGTACATTTTAAGACCCTGTGTGTCTCTCCAATGAACTCTCCTGTGAGGCTGGGAGCCTCTCCCAGCACCTCAACCCCTGAAAGTTTTTTCAATCGGTGCTTTTAGGCTTTATTTCCCAGTGCTGAGGCCCTGCGTTGCTCAGTCTGTCTCACTGTCTGTTTTTTCACCTGGTTTGCCTGTGCATGAATGTGTGACCGAAGTCAGCCAGCCACCTTGCACCCTCACTGGGTCTGCCCGTTGTCACCCCATGCCTGGGATCTGCCAGCCACTGCCTGTGCATCTGGGTTGGTCCAGCCTAAGGCTCTGCCCTTTACAACATAACAAGCACACTGAGACAAAGAAATATGGCCCAAATGAAAGAACAGATCAAAATGCCAGAAAAAACAACTAAGCAACAAGGAGATAGCCAGCCTATCAGATGCAGAGTTCAAAACACTGGTAATCCAGATGCTCGAAGAAATAGTTGAGTATGGTCACAAAATAGATGAAAAAGTGAAGACTATGCAAAGTGAAATACAGAAAAATATACAGGGAACCAACAGTGAAGGGAAGGAAACTTGAGACTCAAATCAATAATTTGGCACAAAAAGGAGAAATAAACATCCATTCTGAAAAAGAATGAAGAAACAAGAACTTTAAAAAATGAGGAGAGACTTAGGAACCTCCATGACAACTCTAAATGTTCCTACATCTGAATCATAAGGGTGCCCGAAGAAGAAGAGGAAGAGCAAGAAATTGAAAATTTATTTGAAAACATAACGAAGAACTTCCCCAATGTGACAAAGGAAATAGACTTCCAGGAAGTCCAGGAAGCTCAGAGAGTCCCAAAAAGTTGAACCCAAGGAAGCACATACCAAGGCACATCATAATTACATTAGCCAAGATGAAAGAGAAGGAGAGAATCTTAAAAGCAGCAAGAGAAAAGGAGACAGTTACCTACAAAGGAGTTCCCATTAGACTATCAGTTGATTTTGGAAAAGAAACCCTGTGGGCAAGAAGGGGCTGGAAAGTATTCCAAGTCATGAAAGGCAAGGACCTACACCCAAAAATACTCTATCCAGCAAAACTTTCATTTAGAATGGAAGGGCAGATAAAGTGATCCCCAGATGAGTTAAAGCTAAAGGAGTTCATCATTACCAAAACTTTATTATATGAAATGTTAAAGGGACTTACCTAAGAAAAAGAAGAGTCAAAAATGATGAACAGTAAAATGACAACAAACTCATAACTATCAACAACTCAACCTAAAAAATAAAGAAACAAACAAAAAAAACCACTAAGTAAACAACCAAAACAGGAACAGATTTACAGAAATTGAGATCACTTGGAGGGTTATCAGTGAGGAGGGAGAGAGCAAGGGGGAGGGAGAGAATAGGGGAAAACATTACAGGGAATAGGAAGCATAATTGGTAGGTACAAAATAGACAGGGGGCAGTTAAAAGTAGTGTAGGAAATAGAGAAGCCAAAGAACTTTTATATATGACCCATGGATATGAACTAGCCAAGGTGGTGGGGGCAAGGAATTCTGGAGGGAGGGAGAGTGCAGGACAGCGGGGGATACAGGGGAGAAAAAAGTGGAACAACTGTGATAGCATAATCAATAAAATACACTTTTAAAAAAGTACATTTGTAGCTACAGAATAGTCATGGGGATTTAAAGTACAGCTTAGAGAATATAGTCAATAAATTGCAATAACAATGTGTAGTGTCAAACGGGCACTAGATTTATCGGGGTAATTACTTTGTATATTATATAAATGTGTAATCACTATGGTGTATACCTAAAATTAATGTAATATTGTATGACAACTGTAATTGAAAAATAAAAACTTATTTAAAAATGGAAAAGTTAAAACTGGATTGTAGTGATAGTTGCATCACTCAGTAAATTTACTAAAAAAATCATTAAACTGTACACTTAAAATAGGTGAATTTATGGTATGTAAATTACATATCAATAAAGTCATTTTTAAAAAGTCCTGGCACTGATAAATGAAATAAAATTTTATTAACCTAAAAAATGTCTATCAGGCTATATGCACAGTTCCATGCTTATTCAAATGGAGGTGTTGAACAAAGTGTTTCAGAGTAAAGATGAGAAAAGTTTCAAGTGCAAAGTTTTTCATCTCACTTGGGAAATTTAAGCAATTTGAATGTAGTTCCTACCTTTTGGGACATATTTGGAAAATGCATTGAAGCTTTTTGTTGTTGTCATTGTTGTTGTCATCATTGTTGTTTTCATCATTGTTGTTGCCAAAGGATGTGCCCCACTAAAAGGTACTTGCTAACTGGAAACACTTGTGATGGATCCCTATTTGCAAACTGTACACTCAACAAAACAAGCCCAAGCCCATAGAGCTTATTAAAATGGTGGAAATGATTAGAATTCCAGGACCAATGTGATAGAAGTTCTAAGAGAGAGGGATCAGGTTCTTTGATCTCCCTGGTTCCACCCTGACTTCTTTGTAATTAGCAAAGCTTTTGAGGCTGACTGATAAGCATTCTGGGCACTGCATGTGTCTGGCCACCGATTAATTAATTAATTTTTGACTTTGAGCAGTGACATTTCATTTGATAACTTTCTACCATCCACAGAAGAATGAGAAAATGTAGGGCAAAAGATTGTAAAATATGCTAAACATGCCATTTCAAATCTATGTGGGCAGAATGGGTCAGCAAGTTAAATAAAGAGATGGATGATAGAGGGAAGAGCAGGGGAAGGGCATGCTAATGTGCTGTGTGTTTGGACTTGGTCATTTACTCTCTCTGTTCTCTTGATCATTTGAGTTGAAAATTATGAGTCTCCTTGGCATATTTATTTATTGAGAAGTGACTGTGTGCATTGCCCACAGAGAGAAAAAGGACAGAGGGGAAAAAATGACTCACCAAGAGGGGACTGGGAGGGTAGACAAGGTTTATGAATCAATACAGAAGTTTTGAGATGAATACTGCCCAGATCAAGGGTCTGCAAACTATGTCTGCCATCTGTTTTTATAAATAAAGTTTTATTGGGACACAGCTAAGTCCATTTTCTTGGAATGCCTATGTATTGTCTTTGGATGTTTCCATGCTACTAAGGCAGGGCTCAGCGGGTGCATTAGAGACAACATCACCCCCAAGGCAGGAAATACTTCTCTGTAACTCTTTACAGAAGAACTTTGCTGACCCCTGGTCTAAATGGAGTAAGCATTATGCCTTTTCAATGTGATTGAAATAACATTGGGAACTTTTCCTTTGCAGCTTAAAAGACCCCTCTTTTCTGACAAGAATAGAGCTAAGACTTTTTGAGCTAAGATTTCTTTGTGTGTGATACCAAGTCCCTTTCTCAATGATTATCCGCACCCCAAATCCTTGAGTGGGGATTGACATGGTCATGTTTCAAAGGAGAAAATCAAGGCTCAGAAAGTTAATAACTTGCTTATAAGTTACAGAACTTGTATCTGAAACCAGACCAACTCATCTCCAACATCATGGCGTGATGCTTCTCTATTGTGTCAACATTAAAGACAGAGGCTTCCTCAGACAGTCCCTTTGTAAAGGGTCAAAGAGCTTGGGAAAAGATTTTAGAAGAGCACGTTTGATCATATTTATTCAATCAGTTCTGTACCACCTCTAGCTCTGATCTTGGAGAAAATCCCCTCTATTAATCCCCCCTCCATGCAGGACCAAGTCCAGGCCACAAAATTTAACAAATCTTTACCAAAGACTTGGAAACTTCTATTTTTTTTTCTTTTACAGAAAGGAACTCATTGCCTCTACTAGAATTATTGCCTATCTGGTGGAAAATCTTATGAATTAAGACCATACTCTTCCCAGCCACAAATGAAAAAGAGCCCCCTCTCCCAGCCGAAGCTTTTCTCATTTCCCATCCTAGGACACTGACCACAGGAACAGGAACATACCTATCTNAGGCCACAAAATTTAACAAATCTTTACCAAAGACTTGGAAACTTCTATTTTTTTTTCTTTTACAGAAAGGAACTCATTGCCTCTACTAGAATTATTGCCTATCTGGTGGAAAATCTTATGAATTAAGACCATACTCTTCCCAGCCGCAAATGAAAAAGAGCCCCCTCTCCCAGCCCAAGCTTTTCTCATTTCCCATCCTAGGACACTGACCACAGGAACAGGAACATACCTATCTTTCAGAAGAAATTCCCCTTCTGTCCTCACTGTGAGATCCACCATTGCAAGTCTAGACAAGGCATTGAAAATATTTATAGTATCATTCTAAAATTCTGAGTTATTCACTATCCCAGAAAGGTTATACCAAGGTTAGTCTAGTTCATGTTCAAAGTCTTTTCTCCAGCCTAAGGTAAAGAGATCAGCCCTGACCATAGTTCTCTCCCAATAGAATTCTGCACCCCTGACCATCTATAAACAAAATTCTAGAAGAAACACACATTTCCCATGAGTGAATAACAAGTGTCAAGTATCATTCAGCCTAAAGCCATTTTTACAGAGTACCAAGTTGCTTCTGACTCTATAAAGGCACAGTCCTGCTAAACATAATCTCAATTTTCATCATTAAATAGAGCTCTGAGCATTTTGGACCATAGCCTCTGCATCTAAGTTTACATTAGATGCAGAGGCTTAGTACAAGGTCACTAAGGGGTCATATGGCACCTTCATGCAAATTAGAAATGGCTGGCACTTCCCAACAGGTGCACTACTTGACAGGTGGTGTTGTGAATCAGAGCAAACAGCACCCTCCTCCTAGTGGACACATTTCACCATAGGGTGCAAAGCTGGCAAACAGGTCGTGGGCTGTGCTTCAATGTTACCCTTTTACAGTGATGATACAGAAAGATCTGATTAAGACAACTCAGAGCACTGGGGACAAGGAAGGAAGGGCTGGCTGTAGAAAGTTTGCCTAGGCAACTGTGGGCAGTTCAGGACAGGATTGGCTGAGAAGCTGAATGTCTCTAGAGCCAATGAAGCTGAGAGAACTCACTGGATCCTGAGCTGGCTCTGTCTCAAGCCTTGGCATGGGCTCTCAGGATGCCTTTCTTGAGTATGCCTGGATGATCGTGCTACAGCTACCTGCATTTCCCAGTGGATGGTATTTTGGATGGGAAGGACCCAAGATACTTAGGATCAAGCTGGCCTGACAGAGGGTGGCAGGCCTATTCTTTGGATGTTCCAGAGGGGAAGAGCTCTGAGGCAGAAGCCTGCCATTCTTCCAAAATTGTGTGGTTTTTATATATTATGTTGTTTTTAGTTTATAAAGTAACTCTATAGAAACAAGATAACAAAGAACTCAGATGTTAGAGTTTAGCCTTAATTGATAGGCTTATGTGATTAAAGCTGTGACTTGATAGACTTTAGTAACTGCCTTTATTGTTATTTTTTTATTTAATTATTGTTCAAGTAGTTTTCTGTCTTATATTCCCATCCTTGCCCCGACAGTGCTCCCCACCTCCCTCCTATTTCCACCCCCCCACCTTAGTTATTGTCCATGTGTCCTTTACACTTGTTCCTGTGAATCCTTCCCCTTTTCCCCTGTGATTCTCTCCACTCTCCCCTCTGGTTCCTGTCAGCCTGTTCTGTATTTCAGTGTCTTTGGTCATATTTTGCTTGCTTGTTTGTTTTGTTCTTTAGATTCCTGTTAAAGATGAGATCATATGGTATTTGTCTTTCACCGCCTGGCTTATTTCACTCAGCATAATGCTTTCCAGTTCCATCCACAATGTTGCAAAGGATAGGAGCTCCTTCTTTCTTTCTGCTGCATAGAATTCCATGGTGTAAATGTACCATAGTTTTTGACCCATTCATTTTCCGATGGGCATCTAGCTTCCAACTCTTGGTTATTGTAAATTGTGCTGCTATGAACATTGGGGTGCATAGGTTCTTTTGGATTGGTGTTTCAGGGTTCTTAGGATATACTCCTTTTTAGCTTTCTTAGAAAATTCCATACTGTTTTCCATAATGGTTGTACCAGTCTGCAATCCCACCAACAGTGAACTAGGGTTCCCCTTTTCCCTACAACCTCTCCAACTAAATCAAGACTTCTTTCCTTCATTACAAAACCTTTGCCTCTGGGATTTTTGCCTGAAGGGTGGTGGAAAGCAGCAGGACTCCATGTGCTGTTCAGTTCCAGTGAAGGACATGTGCAGATACCCATGACTCTATTTGGTTTTCTTGAGGAGTACTGGTCATTTTCTTTATGTCTGCTTATCTAGTGGTCCCATTGTAATGACTTTTAAATAAACAGGTCATCTGCAAAATGTTAAATTGATATCCACCCCTATAGAAAAAAGAAAACATTGGGGTTTTCAATAAAAGGGTTCAGAAGAGCCGAGTTGAATTTGCAACTCAGCCCATTGCAGCTGTGTAATCTTGGACAAGTCACTTGACCTCCCTGAGGTTTTCATCTGTAAATTGGAGGTATCCGATGGCAGCTCTATTGAGATCTCAAAGATGCTTAAAATCTCTAACTAGAAAATATAGATAGCTTAGAAGACATAAAATAATCCCTGGATATTAAACAGTAACCACATTAAAAGACAGAAACTACAAATGATCTCACTTGTGCTTCTACCCACAGCCATTTCTCCTATTGCTGCTGCTTCTGGATTCTGCATTCTCCCAGAAAAAAAAGAAAAGAAAAAAATCCAAGAGTGGCCATTAGTTGTCCCTGGTTTTTCAAAAAGGTCATTTGAGCAATAAAGGGATTCCAACGTGGGAGGTAATTAGCTCTTGAAGCCTTTCCACCCCACCTGATCAATTAGACTAAACACTAAACACTCCCATCCCTAAGTGCATAAAATTGAATTGTATGTATGCTTTACTGCTATAGAATAGTAATGTGCTGCTTTCCGAATCCATCACACTAGCTGGGGAGTAATTTTTTTTTCACATCACTACCTGACTAGTGATAATATTTTTGACTAAGATTTTTAATTTCTCAAGAAAATAAAAAAGAGTCTATGATACAGGCTTTTGTGAGGCTCATTGGTGACACTTTAAAGACTTTGGGGGAATCCAGCCCCTATTTCAACTAGGCTGCCTAAACCATACGTTTCCACCATTGTAATCTGCAATCCAGCATCAGTGCCTGGGCCAGATGTAAGTACCAAATGCAAGGCCCATTTTTCTCTGTCAAAGGCTGTCTGTGATAGGAGAGGTTCAACATCCAGCACAGGTTTGTTTGTTTGTTTGTTTGTTTCCAGCAACCCACCCAAGCATAGATGTGCACCCCTTTCCTCCTTTCCTAGGAGACAAGTTATTTAAAAGATATATTTTTGAAAGCAGCCTCTTCTGCATGCAACATCAGCATCAACAAATAAAGGCGAAGGCAGAAAAGGCAATGGGAGGGCAGTCCATGGGCAGGGTGGCAAGTGCCTCCCACAGCCCAGTTTAAGGAATGATCAATGCACATGTCAAAGGCTGTGATAAGACATGCTGGGCTTATCAAAACTGAAGCTCTGATGACAGAGTTCACATGTGGTAAGAAGATAAGAGAAGACAGGTTCTTCTCCCCTTCTTTATTCTCCCCAAAGACCCTGCTTTAATTTCCCACTCTGCATGTTACATTTTCTGTCCCAAAGGAAACCATCTAGCCTCATTCAATTCCTTTTCTAATCTCTCTGTAAATGTTTTCAAGAGACTGTGATTAGCAGATGCCGACCTCAATGCTCTTTGGAGAAATATTGTGCAATTGCTGTTGGAGATCCAAAATGCAGCTGAAGGTTCTGGAAATACTCTGAGCACCAGAGAAAGAAGTAAAGAGGGCATTGAGCTGAATATTGAAAATGCGTATACGTATTGGTCCTGCCACAAAATGCTTTATGACCTTGTATAAGTCACATCATCTTCCCAAAAAGGAGTTTACTCTCCTGGAAATTGGGTGGAAATAGACTGTGTTATCAAGAATCTTTCCATCTAGAACAATCCTTCCTTCAGTCCTGCTCTCTGACAACAAGGCTAGGAGGCCACAGAGCTGCAGACCTGAGCCCGCTGTCTTCATCCCTCTGCTCTATCACTAATGAACTGTTAGTCACCTTGGGCAGCCATAACTGAATGCCATGCACTGAGTGGCTTAAACAACAGAGACTTATTCTCAACATTCTGAAGGCTGGGAAGTCTGAGATCAAGGTGCCTGCAGATTGAGTTCGTGATGAGGGCCCACCTCCTGGCTCTCAGACATCTGCCTTGTCACTGCCTCCTCACATTGGGGGATTGAAACAGAGGAAGTTCTGGTGTCTCTTCCTCTTCTTATAAGGGCACTAATCCCATGGTGGGAGGCTCCACACTCAGGCCGTCACCTAAACCTAGTCACCTCCCAAAGGTCTCACCTCCTAATATTATTCCATGAGGGTTAGGACTTCAACATATGAATTTGGGAAGAACACAAACCTTCAGTTCATAGCAGATACCAAAGCTCCTTTTACAACAGCCAGAATCTCAGGATAAAAGAAGGAGGTCATTTGTGCACCCCTCCTTCCTCCAGTTCAGCAGATGCTGTCACTGCTGCTCACCCCTCCTCACCCCCAGCAAGACTGTGCTAGAACCTTTGATCATCCTCAAACCATGAAGATGCCCCTGGACCCTTATTCTAACTTCAGTCTGTTCTATTTTTCCTTGACCCATAACCAAAGCCACTTTCTCTCTCCTTTATCCCAGCCTGAGATGAAAATAGGCAATTAAAGAAATAGATTTCTCTCAGTTTCCCTATTCAAGGCTCCTGGCATTTTGCTCTGATTAACAAGAACTGGCTGTTTGGTATTGAGAAGGATCCTGAGGCCATGTGTGGGCTGCACTGTGATTGATTAGTGGTCTGCCATGGATGCCATGTGGGAGATTGATGGTAGATACACATGTTTGTCATCTCTGACACATAGAGCCTAAAGCAGTGGTTCTCCAAACCTGCTGCACATCAAAATAACCTAGAGTGCTTATATAAAGCACAGGTTCCAAGACCTCGCTCAAGAAATTCTGATGTAGTAAGTGTCGTGGAACCTGTGCATCTCACTGTGGAAATGCCCTGGGTGACTCTAGTGCACACCAAAATCTGCATGGCAAAGATTTGGGAAGTAACTCAAATTCCCTTCCAATCTTGTGACTTAGTGACCTGGGGTTCACAGTCATCCTGGAACCTTTTAACATAGAAGACTTAGAAATGTGTGCCTTGCCCGTGTGCCTCTGGCCTTACAACTTCAATGTGAGTATGGCTGACGTCCAACGTCAGCATTTGCGCCTGTCTGCAGAAGGATTTTCTCAGGCCACAGGGCCCGGCTCTACTCACATAAGGCAAAACAGAAGTGCCTGTGAACTTTCGTGCTCCAGAAGCAGCAGCAACCAACGAAGCCCCACAGACACACATGAGATGCTCCCCGAGACCCCCAGTTGCCCACATCACTGCCCTGGTTGATGACACACCCTTTACTGGCCACCTTCCCCTCCCTGTCTCATATTCCAACTCACTTCCCTCAAAACACGCCCAGAGGTTGTCATCTAAATACACTATCTGCCCTGTAATTCTTTACCTGGCATCTGCTTCTGGGGAAACCTGCATTAAGGCAAAATAAAAAATGGAAATACCATGTGATACAGCAGTCGCTCTTCTGAGTATATATCCAAAGATAATGAAATCAGTACCTCCAAGAGATGTATATACACTCCGTGTTCATTGTAACATTGTTTACAATAACCAAATATAGAAGCAACCTAAGGGTTCATCAGTGGGTAAAGGGATAACAAAGCAATGGTAAACAGATATACCATTCCGCCTTTCAAAAGGAAGGAAATTCTATCATTTGCAACATGAATGAACCTGGAGGACATTATGCTAAGTGGAACAAACCAGAAACAGAAATACAAATACTGCATAATATCATTTATATGTACAGTCTAAAAAAGTTGAATCCTAAGCAGAATAAAAGGGTGGTTAACAGGGGCTGGGGGTGGGAGAGTTGGTTGGTCATAAACGGGTCCCTGTATTCAGAGGGTAAGGAGAAACAGAAGGAAGAGGAGGCCATGCAGACTGGTAGGTGGCAGGTTTAATAAGCAAGGAAATTCACATACGAAGCTTGTCTTGGGAGCCACAAGATGAGTAGATTTCTACCCCCACCTACCAGAGTCTCAAAAGTTTCTTAAAAAGCCTTAACACAGTTAAGTAATATGCACCATCCAGATGATCTCAACAACACCTTACTCTCTCGAGGCTATGCCCTTGATACGGCTCTGGCTATGGGAACTTCGGGTGGAATGTACACTCTAAGGATAAGGGAGGCATGAGGAGGCCTCAATTACCTGGGTTGAGCTCTCGGGTCAATGGGGGGGTCACATCTTCTCAATGACCTCCACCAACAGGGAGAAATCAGGAGATGGTGGCCAAAGAGTAGAAAGTTACAGTTATGTAGGGTGAATAAGTTCTAAAGATCAACTGTGCCTGCAGTTAATACTGCTGTATTATGTACTGGAAATTTGCTAGGAGTAGATTTTGGGTGCTCTCATCACACAAACAAGAAATGGGAACTGTGAGAGGAGATGGCGATATTAATTAGCTTGACTGTCATAATCATTTCGCTGTATGTATTAAAATATCATGCTATCCATCTTAAATATACACAATTTTTATCAAATAAATAGAGTTAATTTCAGAGATAAACTTTGTGAAAAAATCATAGCCATGTCAACATTATAAGCATAATAGGTCATTTTTTTTCTTACATCCCTTTCCCTCAAAACACACAGCTGTAATTCTTTCTCCCAACTATACCCCACATTTCATTCATAACACGAATGATTTGGTGTATTTGCAGAGCAACTTTCAGTTCACACTTCTGCATTTAAACGTCCTCTGGTATTTACAGAAGATCTACCAGGTAGCAGAGGCAATAGCATGATTCTCTTTCGGTAAATAAGATCAGCCCTTTGAACACAGGCCCAGAGACATGAGTCAAATCATATAAGGCCCCGTGCTGCATTGGCCTCCAGACCGCCACTACCATCCCCACCTCTCCAGGGTGGCATCATCTGTCGCGGCTCACGCAGTCTCAGGGGCAGGGGTGGGTTGGGGCTGTTGCTAGTGGGCAGCACAGGCACTGCACACAGCCAGAATCAGGCCCTCCTACGAGAACACTCTCAGATGATAGTCACTGTCTTCACTCTGGGGCAAGGAGATTTCTTCAAAAGGAGGGAAAACTGCTGTTCAGCTACCACCCTTGATGACAGAACTAATTGAGCCAGTGTTTGTTGAGCTACAGCCAAGGATATTCAATTCTTTATCTCCGAATCATGGAGTTCCCAACACTTTCAGAGGCAAATGGAAGTGAATGAGCTTCTTTGATACAGCAATTCAAAGGTCAGGCCAGTGTATTTATAGGTATAAATGTCAGATACAGACTAGCACACCTGAAGAGAAGTCAGCTTGTTAAAAAAAAAGAACAACAAAAAAACTTCTCTCCAAAACTTATCTGGTTCTCTGACTCCAGTGTGCATGATAATTCCCTGGAGGGCTTGTTAAAAGCCCGGTTAGTGGTTCTTCCCCAGGGCTTCTGATTCAACAGGTCTGTGCGGGGCCTGAGAATGTGCATTTCTACAAAATTCCTGGGTGAGACCAAAGAGGCAAGTCTGCCTATGAGGACCACTGCTTTAAGACGTGCTTTCCAAATTCAGTGTGTCTACAAATAGCCAGAGCTCTGGTTAAAATGCAGATTCAGCCTCAGGTGGTCCTAAGCTGTCTTTCTGACAAGCCCCTGGTGATGCTGACACTGCCAGCCAGCATCTCCAAAGGAATGTGCAGCCACCTCCATCCATCAGAGTCACCAGTAAGCCTATTTAAAATGCAAGTGGAAACCCTGTAATGACAAGAAGGTGAGTTGAGAATGATTAGAACCACATGATAGGGTGAATGAACACATTTGCCACACAGACTCATGGACAGGACAAAGGCTGCCTGACAGGTCTCACGTTGGTCCCCAACTCTGTGTCTCCACAGCAGCACCTTGAACTCAGGGCCTTGAACTCAGCTCTGGCTCCCTTGGGTTTGCACAAAAGGTGGAATTCTCTCAGTGTCTTGAAAACCACAAATTGCAGAAACCCTCTTATAATGGAGAAGGAGAGAGCCAGCAACCCGACCTGGCTTTGGAATGCCACAGTCTTCATGCTGGAACACCAGCACAGACTTTCAGCTGAGCCAGAGTACAATTGGACTGTCATCAGCTGGGCATCCCTGAAGGGATTCATCCAGCCCCTCTCACCTCCAGTAAAGAGAGAAAGACAGAGGGAGGATAAGAGGGAAGGGGGGGGGCAAAAAAAAAGAGACCATTGTGCTCTCATTTGGAATATTCCAAGATAGCATTTGGAATAATGTAGAATTTCAAAACGAATATTGAACAACTTGCAAGCTGAATTTTCCTGAGACTTTCTCTTGTCTTTTGGGGGTTTAATTGAAATCTGTGTGCTGTGATGAGCTCACGTGACATGCCATATTCAGTTATTCCTAACGACGAGAGCCACACGATGCTCTATGTCTCATCCGCTGCAGAACACACTTTATGTACCAGGAACTACAGTACAATCACTCTCTAACGATCTTATTGCACAGAAATGGTTTTGGCGCTCAGGTACAATGGCACTTCCTGAGTGATTGGGGGGGTCGTCCCTGGGTCAAAGATGAATGGGGATCACAAAAAGCAGATGCTTCCCTGTGTACCACCTGGGCAAGGGCAGGAAGCGAGACTGGAAAAACCAGGCTATGGGCAACAACCTAAGAATGTGGCTGGAGAGCTGGACATACGGGGGCAGAGAGGAGATATGAAGTCATCCACGTTATTTCCAGAGAAATTCCAACCAGCAGTATTCCTTCTAAATATCTACCCCAAACAAAAGAAAACATATGCCTACAAAAGACTTTTGGGTGAGCCTTCATAGCAGCATTATTCATAACTGCCAAAAACTGGAAATAACCCCAATGTCCCCAAATGGTAATAAGTAAAGAAAGTGTGGTATACCCATACAATGGAATACAAGTCAACAATAAAGAGGAATGAAATGCTAAAATATGTGAAAATATGGATGAATCCCCAAAACATTATGCTAAAAGATGTTAGATGCAAAAGACTACATATCGTATGACTGGACATGAAGTACCTGGGAAGCGAAATCTGTGAGACAGAACACAGACTGTGGCTGCTTAGAGCTGGGAACGGGAATGGCAGTGCCTACACAAGGGCACAGGGGTCTTTTTAAAGGAGCGGCAATGCCCTGAGGTTGGGCTGTGGGGATGGTCGCACAACTCTGTAACTGTCTAAGTCATTACATTATTTCCTTAAAATAGGTTAATGCCGTGATATGTAACTTATATCTTTAAAAGCTGTTTTTAAAACCAGTTACAAGGAACAGAACATGCCTCGGGGACCCCTGACCTTACAGTCAGAAAAATAGAAAATGCTGAAACATCTAAAATCTAAATAAAAAACTTTAAAAAATGGCCATGGATTGTCTGGCAAAGGACCTGACGAGCACATGCCAAGCAAGCACAAACAAATGGGACGCCATTTCATTCTTGCTACGAGGCCTCCCTCGCTCACCACCAGAGCCATGTGATGTCATGCACGGCAGCAGTTCCCGTGTCCCCTCGGGGAATACAGAGCCTGACATGCAGGAGCCACTCAGTAAATGCTTGCAGAGCAGAGCAATATCATTTCATGATTATGAGGTCAGTCAAATCCTGACTTGCTAGTATTCTTCTAGGACCATTAGCTATTGTTAGTTTTAGAATTTGAATGTGTTAAAATATATGTGCTTTGGAATAACATCTGTGCCGGGTATTGCTGTCTGGCTGACCCCACAGCCATGTCAATCCTCCTTTCTCTCTTGCCGCTTTCCAATATTGCAGCAGGGAAAAGTTAAATACTCACTTTTTACCCCTGGCTCTCTTCATTATTCAGGTGTGACCTAAACTAATGAGATATCAAGCTAATATGTGAAGGGGAAGGGGGACCGACTCTGAAAAGTATTTTTGCTCTCCTGATAAGAGCAGCAACTGCAGTTGGTGCCATCCCTGCCTACTTCTTCCTGACTTGAACATAAATGTGATGTTAGGAGCACAGCAGCCACTTTGTGGTATAAAGTGGGAGAAAATGACAAAAGTTCTGAACTTTCATTGCTGAACCATGAAACCAACACCAGCAGCCACATGCCTCTGGACTTGCTGACATGTGAAAAAAACCTTGTTTAAGTCTCTTTTAGTTTTGTCTATTACTCAAGGCTGAATACATTTCTAAGTAATATTATGAGAGAATGTCCTTGTTCTTAAGAAAACCCAACTGGAATATTTTGTGAGTATGCAGATGCCTCTCACTTAGTCTTGATGGTTTAGAAAGAGAAACAAAGAGAATCTGAAAGAATAATAACAGAGAAAAATGTAAACAATTGATGAATCTAGGTGAAGGGTATATGGAAGTTCTTAAAACTATTCTTACAATTTTTTCAGTGGAAATTCAATCTTAAAACTTCCTAGCTGCACACAGGAGAGGCAAATGGTCCCACCCAAAGACATTTAAAAATAATGTGTATATAAGTATATAGCAAGAATATTCAAGTTGTGAATAGTGCGATTGTGTGTACTTCTTTTAAAATTTTTCTCCCAAAATATTCTGTAATAAGCATGTATTATAATTGAAATCAAAACAGAACAAATAAAGTCATAAAATGATTCTTTTCATACATACACACAAAAAGAAGCTGAACCACAGTAGCAGTGTTCTTCCTTATTATACCTGCAGGTCTCTGGCCTTACTTTCTCTCTCTTTCAAGTTTGCTCTTCCAAACTGTACCTAAGTTCTTTTTTATCTCACTACAAGACTGAGGCACACATCTGGGCTATCCCTCCTTTAGCTCTGGTTCTAAGTGTCTACTTAAATTCCTCTTTTGTGGTACTAAATTCACTGGAAATGTCCCAAAGTAGCAGCCCCAGGGGAAACGAGTCTAATTCCAGAAAAGACAAGCCCATTCTTCTCCTTACTAGCAACCTCATATAATACTATTGCAATTACCAATAACAATAGGCAGACACTACAAATCCACCATAATCAATCCTTCTCACCACCAGTATCTTTCATTTTTCTCATGCCCAATGTGGAAGAGGGAAATTTCACTGTAGTATATTCCAGAAACATGCACTAGTCCTTCAACTGGCCACCTTGATGGCAACTCCCTCAGTTTTTTCAAAATAGGAAATCAGGACACCAAGCGATCCCCAACAGCACCAGAGCATTCTGCCTTTCTCTGCAGCCGGACACACAGTGTGCTGATCTCAAGCAGGCTTGATTTAAATCCACAGAGCTTCTCTTTAGGTACTTGGGTGACTCATGATGGAAAAAGCTCCTAAAATCTGACACTAATGTTCAAGTACTGATCAAGTCCAGTGGGAACCAGAGTGCAACAGGATGTATTCCTAGAAGACAGCTAGGGTTGGAGGATGGGATACAGGAGAAAGGACTAGGCACGCATGGTAGGCAGCTTGGGACGTGGCCCCCAGTGATCTCCTCCCCTTTGTGTGCATCAGACCAGAAGGCCTGATTCTGACAGACAGAATAACAATTTCCATCTTGCTATTATTCTCTGCGGCTCTTCTCACATGCTTGTTCCAATGGAAGGAGCCATACCGCAAAAGAAGTGAGGATGGTCTCTGGCCAACAGCCAACAAGAAACTGACATGCTAGGTCTGACAGCCCATGAGGATGTAAATCCTACCAAAAAACCCCTGAGTAGGCCTGGGAGCAGATAACTGCTGAAGCTGAACTTGAGATGATAAAGCCAAGCCAACACCTTGATTGCAACCTGTGAGAGACCCCAAAGCTCAGGATCCAGCTGAGTCATTCGCAGATTCTTCACCTGCAGAACTGTATCATTTGAAACTGCTAAATTTACGGATCATTTATTATGTATCAATAGATAACACAGGGAGAGAGTCATTAGTGAAAAAATACATAAATTTTAATATCAAAATCCTCTCTGTACTCCACATTAGAAGAGAGTTTTTGTTTTGTTTTGAGACTTTCTTTTCCTACGTTTGATTTTGTTTTGAAGGTTTTTGTTTTATTTTGTTTGTGTATTGTTTGTTGTGCTCAAGCAGCTGCTGATTGAATCTGGGCAGTTTTGTGTTAATCAGGAATGTTAGCATGAGTCATTTAACCCTCACAGCAACGTAGCGGAAGAGGCACCATTCTCTCTCCCCCTTTCACACATAAGGATGGGTTTACATTCTTGCCCCTGTCGCTGACCCAGTGAGTCACCGAGCCAGGATGCAAACTCAGGGACCGTGACTCACAGCCTGTCCTAATCATTTACCTAAGCAAAGCCAAAGTGGGGAAAGGAGACAGAAAGGCCAGAATAACATATCGGGATGGGTACATATCCAGAAGGCTGGGGCCAGGGGAGCGTGGATGGAGAGAGAGCTGACTAGGACCTGGGAGAGAAAGGCTAGGGTAGGCTGAAAGGAATAAAGGAGCGACTGGGGTCACCACCAGGCAAGCTGATGGGAGTGGGAAAGGGAAGAGGAACTAAAGGAAAGGGGAGGAAGGGAGGGGGAGGGAGGGATGGAGAGAGGGAGGAAAGGAGAAATTGACTGAATAATTTGGCTGTACATTATGTACATAATCCCTTCCCAGCATTTCCAGGAGACGCAGTAAAGATTTAAACTTCTTTTAATGCAAGAGACGGGCAATACACAAGACGATAAAAGAGATGGGCATTGCATCATCATTACTTTGTCTCTTCTCATTTGATTACTTTCCCCATTTGCAGTTTCTGTGATTCTGTCTCTGTTTCTTTGACCCCCTTCTTTGTCTTACACAGATCTGAGCTTATTCCTAATTATCTTTCCAATCTCTCTCCTCCGAGTTAATGCCACCGTTGCTGCCCCAGTTCTGACCCTGACCTTCTCCCTCCTGCATTAGGCCAACAGCCTCCTAAAGAAGCTTTCTGCCTCCATCTTATGCACGACAATCTCTTTTCTTGACAAGTGACTAGGCAATTTGTTTATTACACAGATCCAGTGCAGACACCACTCTGCTTACAGCCCCACATATTGTATCAGCTCCAAACTCCACACTATCACAGGACACACTGCTGCCACCCTTGCTTGAACGACAGGGATCGTTTCCATGTGGAGTAAAACAGAAGCAAAAGGTGATTCCTCTCCCACCTCCTGACCCCCTGGAGCCACCTGCACCCCAGACAACTGTAAGCCTTGCTTATATTTCCAGAGATGTGGCATGAATACATAAACATTATGTAGAGAACTCACAATGACTCTCCTGTAAAAAAAAGCGCCAAATACAGTCAATGGACCTTTGACAAAGCAGCAAAGGCAAACCAGTAGCACAAAGACAGTCACTTCAACACATGGTGCTGGAAAAACTGGACATCCAAAAAAAAAAGGAATCTAGACTCAGACTTCACCTTTCACAAAAGTGAACTCAAAGTGGATCATAGATGTAAAGGTAAAGTGAAAAACTATCAAACTCCTAAAAGATAACACAGGAGAAAACCTAGATGACCTTAGGTATAGGGTATTTCTTTTTAGATATAACACCAAAGATACGATCTATGAAAGAAATAGTTGATAAGCTACACTTCATTAAAATTAAAAACTTCTGCTCTGTGAAAGAACACATGCCACAGACTGAAAGAAACTATTTGCAAAAGACACATCTGATGGACTGCAATCCAAAATACACAGAGAACTCTTAAAACTCCACAAGAAGAAAACAAACAACTGGGTTAGTAAATGGGACAAAGACCTTAGCAGTTACTTCACCAAAAAAGACATACAGATGGCAAATAAGCACATGAAAAGATGTTTCAGGGAAATGCAAATTAAAGCAACAATGATACACAATTACATACCTAATAAGGTGATGCCAAATGTTGGTGAGGATGTGAAGCACCAGGAACTCCCCCTGCTTGCTGGTGGGAATGCAGAATGATACGGCCACTCTGGAAGATAGTCGGGTGGTTTCTTACAAAACTACACATACTCTTACCATATAATCCAGCAAGCTGATGCCTTGGTATTTATCCAAGACTTAAAAACATTTGTCTTCACAAAAACCTGCCCAGGGGATGTTTATAGACACTTTATTCATAATTGCCAAAATTTAGAAGCAACCAAGGTGTTTTTCAGTAAGTGTGTGAATAAATAACCTGTGGTAAATTCAGGCAATGGAATGTTAGTCAGCACTAAAAAGAAATGAGCTATTAAGCAATGAAAAGACACAGAGGTAACTTAAATGCATATAACTAAGTGAAAGAAGCCAATCTGAAAATGCTACATACTATGTATCATTTTCAACTATACGATATTCTGAAAAAGGAAATCTACAGAAATGACAGAAAGTCCTTGAATGGCATGGGTAGAGTTGGTAGAATGAATAGGTGGAGGACAGAAGATTTTTAGGGAAATGAAAATATTCTGCGTGATACTATAATTGTGGATACACATCATTACACATTTGTCCAAACCCATAGAATGTACATCACTGAGAGCGAACCTTAAAGTAAACTAGTGACTTTGGGTGATAATGACGCATCAGCAGTTACAACAAATGTACCACTGTGGTGGGTGATGTTGACAGCAGAGGAAGCTGTGCCTGTATTATACGTGGACAGGGAATATATGGGATGTCTCTGTACCTTCCTCTCAACTTCGCTGTACATCTAAAACTGCTTCAAAAAATAGCCTTTTTAAAAATGCAGCAAACTTTATAGTCCCTGATTTCATCTAGCTCAGAGCCCATTCCAACTTGGTAGTGTGAAAAACACTAAATACACCGCTTTTTATATCCTCATCTCAGGAAATTTAAAACAGTCTTGCGTTGGTTCAAACTCTAAGATAAATATTCAGTCAAGCACAGAGAAGTTCCCACTNTACATCTAAAACTGCTTCAAAAAATAGCCTTTTTAAAAATGCAGCAAACTTTATAGTCCCTGATTTCATCTAGCTCAGAGCCCATTCCAACTTGGTAGTGTGAAAAACACTAAATACGCCGCTTTTTATATCCTCATCTCAGGAAATTTAAAACAGTCTTGCGTTGGTTCAAACTCTAAGATAAATATTCAGTCAAGCACAGAGAAGTTCCCACTCAGTGCCAGAGCTGTTTCCCTCTTCCACAAGACGTCACACGGGTGCAGGAGAAGATGTGTGAGTCCTCGGAGGAGCACAAGACAGCAGCCTCCCATCCACCGGATTGCCTCTTGGGACTTTTCTGATTCCTGGGCTGATCTGTTCCTGCTGTCTCCAGGAGGGACGGCAGGCCTCTTTTGAAGTTTGGGGTTTCATTCTCAGGCCCACTTCTTGCTCTGGCCACTTGCCCCTTGTTGCAAAGTCTCTGTCCTCTGAGCCCTGTTTACTCTGATCCCAGGTGGCTCTGATCCCAGCATCTCCACATCACTTTGGACACAAGTGCAGGGAATTCATCCCCACCTTCCTCCGTCATTGTTTACCTACCACGCTCAAAGCAGGACTTCTAAAAGCCAGGGATATAAAAATATTCACCCTGCTCTGCAGGAAATCAGGAACATGCCCCATAATGCTCTGTAAGACCCCTCTCCCCTACCACCACCAGATTTATCTTCCTGTTTTGAACATCACTACCAGTGCATCCACCACAGAGGACGCACCTGAGACACAGACACCTTTCCTCTCCCCAGGACCAGAGAGCCTTCCTCAGCACCTCTGCAGAGCAGGACAGAATGCCTTGCCATGAAACTTTATGGTGTAAGTAGGCCAGGCTTGGTGCATTAAAAAGCCTTTTGGCATTCAGAAAGAAAGAGGAAACAAATACACAAAAACCTTTATCTCTTAATGAAGTTTAACTCATAAGATTATTTTCTTGGCATTTACTGGGAAAAATACATACATCGTCTTTGAGACTCCACATTGAATACAATCTGTTTGTTCCATTCTATGCGGCCATCTCCTCCTTTGGGGCAGTCAGCCTCGTGGCTTGGTTTTCATAACCATGGGGGTGCTGTGAAGAAAGAAACTGGCTTTTGAAGAAGTATAATCACCAAGGGGTATTTCAAAAACATTACCCCTATCATACTGTACTTGGTTTGTGTAAGTATATTTGTGTGCACTGTTTGTGTGTATTTGTACGCAAGTTGCAACATGATCTACACCAAGCTGCTACAGACTATGGCCCACAGGCCAAATCTAGCCTGCCTTCTGGGTTTTTTTGGTTTTTTGTATGGCCAGCAAGCCAAGAATTATGTTTTTCCTTTTTTAAATAGTTGGGGGAAAAGAAGGCTATTTTGTGACATGTGAAAAGTTTTTGAATTTCACATTCCAATATGCATAAATAAAACGCTGTTGGAACACATGCATGGCCCTTTATGTCTCATCTATGGCTGCATTCACAGGACACAAGGAGAGACCATACAGACTCCGGAGTCTAAAATAGTTACCATCTGGCCTTTTAAAAAAAGCCTGCCAACGCTCACTTCTATACTGTTAAGGTTCTTTGTTTGTTTTGTTTTTGTAATCTTAAAATTATCTTGGCGATCACTCTATACCATATGTTGATCTACTTTATTCTTTTGGAAGGCTTTTTCCCTCAGGGTCTTCTATTACCAACACCACTACCATAGATATTCTCAGGAATCTGACTCGTTTAACACCCCACTCCTCTCTTCCTATTATTCCCCCTCTAAGACCATGAGCCCCTGGAGGTTGGCAACCCTGACTATTTATCTTTATGGTCCCAGAGCAAAACTAAATAAAGGCATTAACTGATTGATTACAATAATCTGGTTCTAAGTGTATAATTAAAATAGACTTGGAACCCTCCACAAAAGCTGAACATGGTTCAAACAAAGAGATTTGAACTTCAATAAATTCTGTGTCCTTTAATGTGGAAATCTATCTTTGGCACCTTTCTTTGTATGCATAAATATTTACTCTGACTCCCTTTTTCTTAGCAATTTGACTTATGTCTAGCAGCCATTTCCCAAGATAGCATATTCCTCTGTGACAAGATTTAATTAAACTTCCAGCAAAATAATTAGCAAGGCTATCTTAAAAGACTGTTTTAAAATACCAGAGTGATACCAAAGAGCAAATAGAGTTAGCACTGTCATCAGAGATCAAAGCCATTCCAAGACGTGACTGGAAATTCAACCTCCGGCAGCCAACTAATGAAGAAGTACACACTGGAACAGTTGTGATACCCTCCCTCTCGGGTCCCATCAACAAATTCATTTGACGTGGAAAATTTCCCAGAGGAAGCTTAAAAATGGCAAATTTCCATTAATTACATAGCAAAGAATGTTCTCTTCATAATTTATTATCCATTAGAAAACTTTCGAGGAAGCTGTATGGGCTCTTTTTACATAGACTCTCCTTCTTTACCTGGTGATGCTGACAGGATTAATAGAGCAGCTTCTTAACTGATGTGGGAGCTCATTTGGGGTTAAGACTCCACAAAATTACCTTGACCCTGAGGGTGGTGATTTCTATCTTGGCAATGGATCCTGTGGTGATGGTGGCAATGGGGATGGTGATGGAATGGTGACAATTTCAACAAGCCCAGCTACCAATTTAGGACCCACAACTCTCCACCAGAATTCTTTGGAAGAATGGAAAAAGTTCAAAAGAGCCAAAATCACGCTCAAGTTTGTACCTCTATTCTACCACTGGGTCACTCTACGGTTATGAAGCAATTCTTTGTCTTCTTTAAGCCTGATTGTTCACCTCTACAGTGGGTATCCTACTGTCCTCCCTACCTATTTTGCCCACTTATGGGGATAACAGGACATGTTGTCAGCACATGGTGTGATGGTGAGAAGACTGCTTCTACACAGTGAACCCTGTTTTACTTGTCATTTTTACTGTCTCCCATGAAACGTATCTACCTCCAGGCAGCCCCAAGAGAGATAAATGTGGAAGTACAAAGATCAGCTTCTGGTTATTTTGCAATTAACATAGGAATATTGGGACTTTCATTTCTTTCTTTGAGTCCACAGTTGAATATTGTGCCTTAATTTTTTCCCTATTTTGGGACCATATTTACAAAACTTTATTTACTTTTTTGGAGGTGTAGATTGAAGTACTTTCCAAACAGTGGTAACCAATTATTATTGATCTTTCATGTTTCTTAAGTACTCAGAAAATCACAATTATTATTATTCCATACAAGATATATTAATACCTGATACTTAAGCACAAATTATGTGTCAAGCATGACACTAAGTACCTTTGAAACCAGTACAATTATTACCATTTTATGAATGGGAAAACTAAGGGTTGTCAGTATATTTCCATGTCTGTAAGTTTTTCTTAATTTTCTCTGCCTCTGACACCCAATATGACTCTCTTCTCTCATCTTAATTACCATCGCCATTCAACCTAACCATTAATCAGAGATTCACAGATCCTGATCTTTTATTTCTCACCTTCCAAATTGCAACGGTACATACATCTTAACAAGCATTTAAATAGTTAAATGGACCAGCGCCTGCAATGGACCTAGCTTGCGGCCCAAGAGACAGTGACTGTTTAGTATATAATGGCTGTAATGTAGCCTGCTGGTTCAATACAGGAGCTCAGGGTTCCAAGGTCTTGATTCAAACCCTGGCTTCTCCACTTAATAAGGAGGGAGATCTTACCCAACATGCTTTATTTCAGCAAGATTCAACTTCCTCATGGGAATAACAATACCTCCCCTCCTGTGAGGATTAAATGAATTGGACACACATATTGTGCTTGGGACCTCCATCTGGCAGGGTTAACAGTCCACACACGTAACCCCCACTACTTCTGTGACTTCCCAACAACACAAAGATTCTGTTAAGTGAGCTCTTTCCCCTCCCCCTAGACGCACTGCTCATGCCAGATAAACCAAATTAACCTTAGGAAGCTTATTACCTTTAAATCTTGATTGTAAACATTTCCCTTTCCCCCTCCCCCCCGAAGTCTCTCTCATCTTCTCAATTCCTCTGTTCATACTTCTGCTGATTATTTTTCTTAAATAGAGTTAGATTGTTTTCCCCCCCAACAAGCTCCATAGAGAAAATAGAGATGAGGGGGAAAATCTGTTTTAGCCATTAACTATGTTTCTTATGCTGCTAGTGATTTCAGTGAGGCCCTTGCCAATCCTCATCACCTCTTACTCTCACTCAGGTTTCCTTTAATTTTAATAGAGACAGTAATATGTCAACCCACCATAGCCTGTGACCTTTTGGGCAAAACAAGCCCATACCGTGTCACGTGCAGTTCAGGGAGCATCCGACTGCAGTTTAAAATACTCACATGGGTGCTTCGGTCAGCTCTTGGTATTGGTCTCAAAGTGATCTGCATATTCAGAACCATATTCTCCAATGTGTTAGCCCATTGGGGAGTGATTTGCATTCAGGGAGGAAAGGCTAATATTCTAGTCTTAGCAATTATTGAAACACATCCAGTCAGTACACTAATAAATTATCTTAACCCAATTACTAAAAACATTGCAAAACATTACTGTGCATCGAAGATCATTCTGCCCAGAATCTTTATTGGCAGGGTAATTAAAAACGTACTAGCTATGGCTGCTACTGAAATACTTGAGGCTGTTCTGTGCCGTTTGAATTAGCTCTATTGGACTCCCAGGAGGGAGAAAGAGCTGCCGTCTCCTTGTTTTACCCATCCTTCCCTTTATTAATCCCCAGCTCCTTGCTTTTGGAGCCGCTCACCACTGGAGTCTCCTTTCCTCGCTAATGTCACCTGCGTTACCCTAGTGCTCAGTACAGAAAGAAATACACAGACGAGCTCAGTCCCCTTTCCTCCATCCTTTCCTTCTCTGTTCAAAGCAGAAGATTTTTGTTAACTGTCATGTATTGGGCTCCAGATACACATAATCAGAGTAAATCCTAGAATAATATTGTAAGGAACAATACTCTCATTCCATGGGTGAGAAAATGCAATGATTACAAAGATTAAGTGAACTTCCAATGTTCACAAAGCTGGTAAGTGACAAAGTCAGGACCAAACTTAGGTCTGGCGGTTCCATGGCCTTTCTTTCATTCTTCAACAAGTATTTATCAACTGTCTATATGTGCCAGGCACTGTGCTTGGTTCTGGAAACAAGATGGTGAACAAGACAGAGTCGCCGGCCTTGTGGATCATGAATGCATCCCTCAGGTGTATCAGTCAGGATATATCAGTCATGCTGAATAACAAGAAAACCCCAAATCTCAATGGGATATAACCAACAGTGCTGTCCCATTCCTGCTACATGTCCACAGGGGATGGCTGGGACCATAGCAGGTCATATGTCCACACCTAAATTCACTTTTAAAAATTTATTTATTTATTCATTCACTCATTCATTCATTTATTCATTTATTCATTTTAGAGAGAGGGGAAGGAGGAGAGAGAAAAGAGAAAGAAACATCAATATGTGGTTGCCTCTTATGTGCCCCCAACCAGGATCCTGGCCTGCAACCCAGGAATGTGCTCTACTGGAGATCAAACCAGCAACCCTTGGGTTCTCAGACCAGCACTCAATCCACTGAGCCACACCAGCCAGGGCCCACATATAGCTTTAAACTAGATGGGGAAATAAAATTCAACCAGAGCACTGAAAAGTTGAGAATATTTGGTAAATGACACTAATGACAACCTCGGCTCCTGCCAGAGAGAGAGGGGGGATGACATTTTCATAACAGCAACCAGGAGCTCTGCAGTGAATTTACAACTGAGCTGTAATACTGGCCAAGGTCCCCAGCACTCCACTAATAAATCCAACATTCATCTTCAAACACCATCTCTATCAGACCACAGGAATCCTAGGCATCAAACTCTGCCAGGATCACAGGGACACATGACACTCACTCCTTTGTAATTAGGCTCATCGTCACACCCCCAGTGTGCACCAGGCAGCTAAACTCAGGAGCCAAGATCTAAGGGTGCAAATAAATCACACCTGGAGCCATTGAAAGGAGGTGGTCTGAGCAACTCTGCCTAGTGGATTAACTTTTTAGAATCCCTGAAAATTAATGAACTTTTTCATCAAACAGCCACAAAGATGGGGCTCTCCCTCAACATCATTAAGGACACCATTTGACATTGGTTCTCCTTTCACTATTGGCTAGGTCCTGAGCTGAAAAGCATTATCTAATTTAATCTGCAGCAATGCTGCAAGTAACATAATGGATCCATTTTACAAATGGACACAGGAACAAAAAAATTAAACAAACAGCTCACAAATGGTATAACCAATCTTTGAACCCACATCTCTCTGACACCTGAGCACACAGCTGTGTGGGGCAGCCAGAGCCTCAGTCAGAAGCACCATAGCAGAGAAAAATCTATGGGGCCTAGTGCTGTGGCTAACTGAGACTAGAGATAAGCATAATGGCCCAGAGTCCAAGTTAGAAGTGTCTGAAAATCCAAACCCACCAGCATTTAATGTGAAATGAAAAACTGATTCTTAAACATCTACAAAGTGCCAGAACACCAAACAAGTCCAGATCATGCACTTCCACAGTGCAGATAACCTAGGCTCAAGGCATCAACTCATTTAATCTTCCCAACATCACTGCACTAGTATTTAGTGGATAAGAAGCCTCAAAGAGGATGAGTAACTTGTGCAAGGCCACACAGCTTATAGGAGGCAGAGTTCACACATGCTATGCTACCTGACTTTATATTTTGTATTCCACCATGGTGCCTATTGAGGAGTCCCAGGGAAAGGCCAGGGATTCAAACACACAGACACACACACACATACACACACACACGGATTTTTATGATTGTCTCAGAAATAGCACAGCATTGCTTGGCAGTGAGTTTCAGTCTGTCCACCAAATTGAATCGTGCCTCGCTGCAAACCAAGCCCATTAACTTGCCTGGGGATAGCAATTCCTCCACCTCTACCAGCAGCAGCAATAATATAGTAGGAAGAAGTAGGAATAGGAGAAGGAAAAGGGGAGGGAGGGGGGAGGGAGAGGGAGTGAGACAAAGAAAGACCATTGTCACTCCCTCTACCACTATTTAGAATTTCGTAAGTGCCAGACATGTTCTGAGTACTGCACATGCACCACCTCATTAAATCTTCACAGAAAGCCCCAAAGGCAATGAGTACTATCTTCCCATTTTACAGGCAAAGAGACAGGGACACAGAAGGGTCAGGTATCCTTCCCAACGTAATCCAGCTAGTGGGTGGAAGAGTCAAGATTTAAATGCACATCTATATGCTAGTCCGTTCTCTTAGTCATCCACTGCATCTGCCTCTGAGGAAAAGCAGAAAGAGCTTTACATGGACAGGGCTTGAGAAGTGAGGGATATAATTCAGCTTCCTTTGGGGATGGGAGGCAGAGAACAGGCTTGGTTTCTTTCCAAAGGGGACTCTTTTTAAAGGGTCTTCCTGTAGCCCCTCCATCCTCCTCTTGGTACCCCCACGCAGATGTCCTTTCTGTTTGGTGCATCGCTCCCCAGCTGCTGTGAGAGTTCGTTGACAGCAACTCACAGCTGCCAGTCCCTCTCTCCCAAGAATTGCTTGGACAGACAGAGGTGGGACTAAATCCAGGCTGCAGTTCATCCTGCAGAGCTCCCCAGGGAACAGTGTGAAGTTGGTCCCCCCGCCTTGCTCAGTCACTTTGCACCCCCTGTCCTGCTTCCTTCACTCTCCTTTCTCCTGAGAGCTCCCTCTAAGAAACCGCTTGCTCAAGAATCCACCTCAGGCTCTGCATCTGGAGAACGAGATTTGAGACACCCCACTTCTCCTGCTCCCCATTTCTGCTCTGCCCACATGGGATTCCAAGACATGAGCTTCTGCTTCTCAGACGCAGAGGTGGGAGAGATAGGAGAGGTAAGTGAGGGACTAAGAATCTGGGGTTGCAGGGTGGCACGAGGCCAGGCAGCTGAGCAAGGGCAGCCAACTTGACCATGCTGGCAGTGCCCGCCACCCCCACACAAGCCTGCCCCTGGCCTCTGGATAATTAAGAACAGATGGCCCAGCACCTCCACCAAGCCCCATTAACTCCTTAATGCTGCTCCTCTGGAAGCTGAACCGGCAGCCAGAAAAGCCAGCTTTGGAGGTCATCTGATTAAATGATGCCCGGCACAGAAGGTGCCCAGTCTCTCTTCTCAGGCTGGCAGATGTCCCCGCTGCTTCATCGGAGCTTCCATCAGTGACCAGATGGGCTGGGAAGGGGGCCTGGGTATGCTTAATGGAGGAAATGTGTTAAGTGCGGGGAGTACTGACTGAGGAGTCAGGAGATGGTTGTTGCCCTGTGGTCTTGGACAAGTCACTTAGTGCGGGTCTCAGTGTCATCATCTGCCAAATGGCAAGAGTTATAATAACAATAATATCAAGAGCAATAGTACTAATCTTAATATTGTTCTAATGGCAATTGTTATTCCTTTAATCATGATCATTATTCTAGAGGTCATAAAAATACTGTGTCAGATACCGTACATGTAATCTCTTCTTTAATCTTTATAACTGAACTCTGGGATGGTACCTCTTATGATCTCCATTTACAGGTGGGAAAACAAAGGCTCAGAAAGATTAAGTAACTTGTCAAGTTCTCAGGCCTGGCAGGAATCAAGGGCAGGATCTGATCTCTGGTCTGACTGACTCCAGGAGCCCTGCTTTTCGTTCACCAGGCTGCTGGAGTGGCCCCTGCCACTCACCTTGCAGGATATTCAAACCTCAGAGAAAAAGAGAAAACCACAAGAGCATCCCCTGGTCCTTGGCACAGAAAAGAACCTTTGGTTTTCCTTCCACCAAAAACAATAATAATTATTATTATTAAGACTTTATTCTTTATTCTGTACATTCTTCATCCAGATCACCTTCTCAGACCTAAAACCCCAAGGCTTGTACCAGAAATTACAGGTGCTTTGTAATGCTTCTAGCCACCTTGAACCAGCAAAAGGTAAGACATGTACACCTCCATGTTTTGGATAAAGTTGATTAAGGAGGAGACTCTGAGAAAGTGGATATGTCCTTGGTCAATAAAAGAACCCAGGAAACTTAAATCTAGTGTTTCATTTGATACTGATGGGCAAATCAGAGGAGCTACTGGTGAACAGAACAGGGCCAGAGATATGGGATTCAGGGGGGAGTCATGGGGCTGACTACGAGAGCACAGGAGATCAACTTTCTGCACAAACGATGTTGGGGTCGGCTGACTGAGGTGGAGTTTGCTGACCAACTTTGTGCACTGCCAGGGGAAACCTCAAAGAAAGAGTTAATTCTAGTATCTGGTTTTGAAATTTAAAAATGCTTTGGCAGAAAATAATTTATTTCTTGATCTGGGTGATTGTTACATGAATATATTCAGTTGGTAAAAATCCATTGAGCTGCTCGCTTATGTAAATGTGCTTTTCTGAATGTATATTACACTTCAGTAAGAGCTTTTTAATGAAGGAAAAATACACCTAATGAAAAACAGAACGTGCTTTGGAAAGCCCAAACTGCTACCCAGGTTTACTGTTTCACTGTTCTTATCATATTGTAAACAAGTGCTCTCACCCAGAAAGTCTGCTTGCTGCTTGTCTTAAAACAAATGGGCACTCAGCTCGCTGGATTATCTGCTTACTTTAGTCTCCACATTTGTGCGGGAATGGTCCCCAACCCACCTCCAGAAGCACTCATAAGCATCTTCCAGACAGAACTTTATTTCTCTCTGTGTGCATCTCCTATCACACCCACTCCTTGCACTGGAGACCAGGACACCAGCCTCGTGGAGTCCCTCACCCCGGCAGACATGAGCTTCATTGCCACAAATGCTGGATGCTGAGAGTATTGGTCCACACTCCCAAAGTTGGTGGACCCTGTCTTTAGCCTCCTTCAATACCCCCATCCCATCTATCATCTCTGCTCTCTCTGATTTTGTCTTGCTGTGTACCTTGACTTCTATACTTTGTCTTCTAATTCCACTTGGGTCTCCTCGTTCTTTTTTTCAATGCTCCCTGCCTCCCCCATTTTACCCCATTTTCCCCTCCAGTCATCCACAATCACCATCACCATCCACCAAGTTGTTCAGGCCAAAATCTCAGAACCATGCTCAATTCCTCCCTTTTCCTTACCCCTCAGTTCTTGACTCCTTCTGCTTGTCTCTACCTCCACTGACACCACTCAGCACCAGGCCACCTGCCGACTGCAACAGCTCTCACTTACCCTCTTTCCAAACAGCCTCACACCCAACAGCCACAGCGAGCTTTCAAAATGGAAACCAGATTATGACAATTCCCTGAACCTCCACTCAGAGCAAAATCCAAATATAGTGCCGTGCTTACAAGGCCCAGTCAATTCAACATCTGCTTGCTTATCTCAAGAGCAGCCTCTCACTCAGCCCCAGTCACAGGGGCCAATTTCTATCTCTTAACCGTTTCAAGTTCATCCCTGACACAAACCTTTCACACGTGCTGTTGTCACTGCCTGGAACACTTTTTTGTGGCTTTTCCCACAGCCAATGCCTTTCTATCCTCAAGTCTCAGAGACCAGTTACCTCCTTAGAAAGGCCTTCCCTGACGACCTATCTAAAGTGTCACCTGACTATCCTATATTATACCGTCTTGCTCTATCTCATTTATAGCACTTAATCAGAATTTGTCATCATCCTTATTTGCTTACTGTCTTCTTCCCCAACAGGAAGGATCATGTACCAGAGACTCTGTCTATCTTGTTCTGTCATGAGCTCCCTATGCCTGGCACATGGTCAGAACTTGACAAATGAACACACCTGGCACTCTCCAGTAACGCAGTAACAACAGTGTTACTCTCAGTGTTGCCTACAAGAGAAGTGCCTGCCTCTGGCCCATTCCAGTTAATGAAGTGGTAAATGGGACATGAAATAGTGGTTCCAGATCCTTCCTGAGATGCTTCTGCTTCCTTTAACCTCACCCCTTGGACTCATAATTCTAAAACCAATGAAAAAGCAAGGTCCTTCTCGACTCAGGCTTATATTCTTCCTCTCCAAGTATCAGGGCCACTTGGGCTGACCCACTCTCCCCATTCCACTAGAAACCAAGAGGCAGCCAAAGGAAATAATAGATCAAAGAGTCTGGAGTCTGGGATTGAAAGGGCCCAAGGCCAAATTCTGGCCCTATCTTATTTATTGGCTATTGTATTAGCTATTGTACTAGTAAGAATCCTCCTAAGTCTCAGTTTCCCCTTATGTAAAATAACAATGTCTATCTGCCTCAAGACAGCCTGTGACATTATGGAATTGTTCGGGGGGGGTAAACAGCCACTACCAGTGTGGCATGAAGTCTGTCTGGAAAGTGCTTAGTGCAGTAGATGACACAAAGCCCTCAATGAATGTTATCTATAATTAACAGTAATATCTCTGGGAAGCCTGCATATGTCAGTTTACATTTTCCTTCCTCTGGAAAGACTCCCCTACCCCATCTCCCTCTAAGTCTGACTTCAATTCTTCTTCCATATGCAGCTCTCAAACCCTGAACTCCATGCATCCAGTGGATCCGTGACTCATTCAGAGTAGAAGCCAAATTCCTGTACTGAGACTTTACAACACGGAGCCCCACCACCTCTTTGCCCCAGCTCACATCACTGTCCCCATCACTCAACTCTGCCATTCCTCAAACTGTCCCAACACTCATCCACTATTTCCTCTTCTAAGAACTCACTTCCCCAAAACTATTTGCACATCTTCCCCCCACCCCCATCTTCTCAGGAACTTGATCAGAAAGCTCTTCCAGGTGGTTTTCCTTAGCCACTGCAGTCGATTGACTAATGGCCACTTAAAGATGCCCACGTCCTAATCCCTGGGACCTGTGAACATGTTGCCTTCTGTCACAAAAGTAATTTTGCAGATGTGACGTGAGGAGATTGTTCTGGATTATCCAGATGGTCCCCATGTAATCACAAAGGCACTTATAAGAGGAAGTCAGAGAGGCAAGAGGATCAGAGTCAGAGAGAGAGACTGGAAAATGCTCAGATGCTGGAGGATGGGGCCATGAGCCAAGGAACACATTGGCCTTCAGAAGCTAGAAAATACAAGAACACTGATTTTCCCCAGAGCCTCCAGAAATGACACAGGCCTGCTGAACCACCTCAAACTTTTGCCCTCCAGAACTACAATATAATACATTGGTGTTATTTTAAGCCACTAAATTAATGGCACTTTATTACAGCAACACTATAGAACTAATACAACCATGTCATCTAAAATTATATTTACCAAATGTGCCTATGTGCACATATTTACACAAACACATAAACATACATGTGTGTGCATACAAAGCCCACACACTCCTTACCACCTTCCTCAATTTTTACCACACCACTCACCATCTGTCAATCAAAATACATAAGAAAAGTATGGCACATATCTCCTACACATGCACATACTCTTTTATCAGAGAAATAAAAGTTCTGTGGAATACAAGTCTCATTCACATGAAGACAGTGAGTTCTATCAATTTTGGTCAATGCTATCTATAGCCATGGCACCTAGAAAGAAGCCTGGAATTACTCACTGGGTAAACACTGGATAAATTTGTTAACTGGATAAATTTTGTCACTGGATAAATTTGATAAATTTGCATACTTTCCCCATCTTAGTACTTATATATTCTGTTCTTATTATTCATATAAAATCTCTCTCTCCCCCTGACGTTTAGCTTGTGAGGACAGGGACCTGCATCTCTTAGTCACTGCTGCTTGGTCCCATCACTAGCACAGAACTTTGCCCCCAACCCACAAGATCCCCACAAACATACTGAATGATTGGGCCAGTGCTACCACGTTCTACATATCTGAGCCATGCAGTTGCCAGAATTCCAATTCACATTTTATTTGATTGCAAATATGTCTAATTTCCAGTTCACTGAAGCCAGAAGAAAAAAGAAAGCCACTTGAGTCTGTAATTTACAAAGCAAATCTGCCCAGCAGAAATACTCATCTTCAGAAGACAGTGGGATTCAATCATTTTTACAAAGGGAAAAGAGAGAAACCCACCCCCTTCCTCATACTTTCCAGCTGTATTGTTTGCAAACCTTTTAAAAGCAGTTTGTGGCCAAGGCTAATCATTTTGTTTCAAAGGGCTCATTTCCTGGGGCTGGTGGTACTTTTGTCACTGAGGAAGGAACACAGCAGGCAGGAAAACTGAGCTTGTCCTTCCTGGGGAAAGGATGTATGAAAATCCAGTCAATTCCACTTGGCTTGCTAATTAGAATTCCAGGAGCACAAGAGCAGTGTGTCCCTTTGAATCCTTGGAATAATCAGATGAACAGGACTCTCTCTCTAAGAGGGAATGTGCAAGGACGTATCTAAATGACATCACTTTTATTTTAAGTACCGTATTTTGTCATATATAATGCACAGTTTTTTGCCCAAATTTTTGAGGGAAAAATAAGGATGCACATTATACGTAGGTAGCACCTGTACATAAATTTCTTGTACCTCATATCTGTTCTTATGTTTTGTAAGTATGTTACATAACATTTCTTGTACCATAAAATGTTAAAAAATTAAGTGCCAAAATTCATTTATAATACAAAAAAACAGGTATCTAAATATAAATTAATTAATTAATTATTAAAAAATTTTTTCCTGAAAGTTGGGGCCAAAAACGTGGGTATGTATTATACATGACAAAATATGTAACCACATAGAAAGGATTGGTGACTAGTACTTAAATTAGGTGAATTTGAGGGAAATGGCCTTTGCTTAGTTGCCTTTGCTTAGTTGCCTTTGCTTTTTTATTTCCTGTCTTAGAGTTATGTCATCATGCCACATTGTAAAAGACACCCCCTTCTCAATTTCTAGACCCATCTGTGGGCCTCTACAGGTTAAGGATCATGTGTCATTTTTCTTTGCATTCCTGCTAGACCTTATAGTACCTGACACATACTAGACACTGTGTTGAATAATAGATGAATAGATGCCTGAATGAATGGATGGATGGATGGATGAATGGATGGATGGATGGATGAATGTTTTAAAATGGGAATGAGTGTACCTGCACCAAATGCCTGTGTCCCCATTTGCCTGATAAAAATCAGTAGCTTCCCAGAACACCCCCTATCCCCTGTCACCAGATATTCTAATTCAGTCCAGCTCCAGTGGAACTTGGGAATGTTCTTGAACATTGAGTCCAGCCAGCTCTGCTCATCAGGCTTGAGCAACACATGCTGCAACCATCTATTCGATGCTCCCTTACCTGAAACGTTCTTGTGTTTCCCATCGCAGTGTAACCTTCTGATGAAGTTTCTCACATTCAAAATGGAAAGCAGGCCCTCTCCACTGTATATTCCCTCCCCGCTGCCACTCAGTCATTTCAAATGCAGCCTCGTATTTCCATTCTCACCCTCCTTCCCAGAGCATTCAAAGATTTCTAACATAAGATGGAGACAGCAGAGCCCGCAGTGTCTGCATTCAGCCTGATATCCACACAGAAACGGGACTCGATCCCCTAGAAGACCATGCATCTAAAAGCAGTGCCTCCTGGCTCAGATTCCCGGACACACAGTGGCCTTCATGCAGTTCTGTGAACGTACCAACCTGGGAAATCGAGGGGGGAGTCAAAGTGTGTGTTCACTTTATCTCCTTTTAAAAATGAGGCCTAGGCAGTGGCCTTTAACTTGTGCTCTAGGGAGCCTTTAGGGACCAACCAGCCTCTAGGATTCCACCCTCTTCCCACTGGGGCACCAACCTGTTTTCCTAGGTTCCATAGTAGACCCCCGCCCTGCAACATTCGATTCAAACAAAGTGGTGCCATGAATCAAAAAGGTTTGAAAACTACTAGTCTAAAGTATGATTTTTGAGCCAATGGGTTATATGGACATTTCCTCTCTTACAGTACCATTACAACAGAAAGAAACTGCATTTCAGGTCATTGAGAAGCCAGACCCTAGGACTGTAGTTCTCGTTTATACTGGATGACTGACCAAACCATTCTCAATGCCTGGACATCACCTCCCCACTCTCCTACCCCTGTTCTTTGAATCTTTCAGATAAATCACTTGTACCCAAATCCTTGTCTCAGTGTCTGCTTTCGAGGAAACTCAAACTAAGACAATACTATTATCACTAACCCCATTTTCGGATCATGGAACTGAGGTGCAGGGAGGTTAAGTAACCTGCCCAAGGTCAGACAGCTGGGGAACAGTACAATCAGGGTTCAAACCCAGGCAGGCTGGCTCTTAACATTATACTGATGATAAATTTTCTTTCTCTCCAAACTGGGGAAATAGAATAAGCATAGTAGCCTCATGGTGCTGATGATAAACCTCCTACACCAAGCACCATGTACCCAGTGGCTGGGTATTCAAATGGTTTCATGCATTACTACGAAGACCAACTCCATTCTCGAATGAAAATGCCATCAGCCTCCCAACACAGCCAGCTGTGATCCCACTGAAAGATGTGATTACAGAAGCCATGCAAGTGGTGTTATCATGTAGCAAGGATTTCTGGTGTGCTTGTAAACCTAAAACTGTCGTTGCCTAAAAGAACCCATCCCCCACATATCAAGTCCCTCTGCACTGACAATTACATCCGGTGTTGCATGGAATTTAATGCCTAAATAATGAAGTCAAAGAACAATGCTGGAGACAGAGCATGTGAATATACTTGATTGATTCATTTCTCACTCCCATTTAATAACCCACTTAGTCGGTGATGGTTAAGTGCAGCAGACTTAGAAAGAACATAACACACCAGAGAGAAAACATTTCACAGATTAATAACTGGATGTGGGTACAAGCTGGCGCTCCCCTAATAGCAGCACAAAAATAGGTTATCGTCAAAAATCTGGATTTAATGTGACAAAATGGGGATTCGTGCTTCTCTTTTATATGGTTCCATACTTATCACCACAGGCTAATGAAACATAAATTAGAAATCGGGACCTAATAAATGCAGTTCTTAGGGGGAGTATTTTTTTAATTTAATACCTTCCAAGATCGTGATCTTTGTTCAAGATGTTTAATGTGCAAATTACAATGTGTGAATATTAGGCATATTTGATTATGATTGAACTCTCCAAAAGGCTGATTTATGAACCCTGCAGCCTAACACGTGTGCCCCCATTGATGGAGGATATGGCTATGTTCGTCTACACCAATTTCTCCAGTATAGAGATAAAGACCCTTAAACTGTCTGTATGAATAAAGCCATGCCCAAATATATCTGGCTGGTTTGTTTGATTTCTACAGAGGGACATACAGTTAAATGATACTGATTCGGTGTTTCAAGCAGTTTCAGCAGGAATTTTGCCTTGGGGAATGTTACCTGAAATTTCTTTCTTCCTGTTCCAGTGAAGGAAAGAGGTGGTTAGCTGGAGGAAGGGTGCTCTCCCAGATTGGACAGTGACAAAATGGCCTTCCTCTCCAAACACAATTTTTGTTCTGAAATAATTTCATGACACCTGTGGGAAAATAGTTGCCCCCAATGAACTTGGTGTTGATAGGACTTTAACAACATCCTCATCCCCTTAATGTATTGTAATATTTGCTATCTTTTTCCCTGTTTATCATACAATGGCCAAGCCACTGGTCATGACAAGAACTGTTTCGTGACTTTCCAGGTGCCCAGCCAGCCTGGAAGGACATATCCCCAAAGCTGTAGGAAACAAGTAGAAGAAAATTAAAGGTGCTTCTCATGGGCAATGAATCATCCCAACCTGGAGAGGATCTGATCCATTTATTCTGAAGGTTATTGACTTTTGCCACAGTGTGATTTATGTATTTATTTTATTGGCAAAGAGACTATATGATTCTGAGTGGGTATAAATGAAATGTAAAATCAGAACTCAGATGTTAGGACAAGACTGGATAAAATATAATGTGGAGACCTACATTTCAACAACCTGTCTATTTATTCCAGGGAAACCATTTGATGTTGAGCCCCCTGGCAGTCAAGATATAAAGGGAAACCTGCACCTTCAATAGCTCCCCAAGGAAAGCAGACATTTTCCAGGCCCCGAGTAAGCACTGCCATGATCCTGTAAAGTGCCTCTGGGAGATTTAGTAACCTCCTTCCACACCTCCCCCCCACACACACACACACACCCCTCTCATGGGCAGCCTCCTCTTGTTGGACACACAGTGTTTTTATCCACATTTGCAGAAGCAGCCCTGTGGGTGGGTACAGGCAAGGTGACTGTGCCTTCCTGCAGGAAAGGAGGCATCTCTCCCTCCAGGAGGACCCAGCCAGGAAAAACAGCTCAGCAGGAAAATGCTATCTTGATATCAGCTACCACTACTCTTTAGCTGGACTGTGCACACAGACCTGGATTTAATTCTAAAACTTTTTAATGCAGGGCTTCAAATGGGGCCACGGAGAGATAAGATGAACAAAATCCCCAGCAAAGGGAACAATACTGGGTTCCCTGAAGCAACGTTTCAGCCTTTGGTGAAAGCCAAGAACAGTGTCTAAGGGAAATTTAAAGAAAAACAATTCTATAGGGGCCAAGATAATATGCTTTTAAAACTCCCAATAGTCTGCTTCAAAATTACCTCATAGGGTGGATGGACTCAGCGTGCATCAGCCAATCCTCTAAAGTCCCACCTCCCTAACAAGCTCAGGATGCTTCAGGACAGGTCGGAGAATTGTAAACCATTCGTTGGGCTAAGTCATGGTGCTAGAGGACCCCATTCTAAAGCAACATCCAGGCCAGGGGTCATCCTGCCAGGACACGTGAGAGTTTTCCACCATGGGGTGAGAATGGCAGAATGGAGGGATGGCTGAGCAATTGGAACAATTTCTACCTTCTGTCTTTTATTTCAATAAATAAGCCCCCTTTTTCTTCTTTAAATTGCCACCTTTGAGGTACTTGGTTTAATAAGCCATTGTTCAGGTGGGCTTAAGAGCATAGAAGCAGGCTATAAATTATGAAAGCAGCCCAGAAATCATTTGGTTGCATGGAGTCAAGGATACTGTGAGGGCCAGATGCTTAAAGAGGAATGCCAGAGTTAAGTCCCTTTGGCACTGGAGAAAGAAGAAAAGGAAGGGAACAGAGAGGACAGATTGAAGTTCTGAGACTTGCTGGTTTGCAGGAATCCTCTGTGGTCCCCCGACATTGAAGAGCCAGCCAAAGACACCAAATTGACATATTGGGCTCTTACAGTCTCCACAAACATGATGCCACACAATGGGAGGGCTCCTTGTTCCTCAGAAGAGACTCTCCTGCAAAACTCAGGAGCAATGCCCTCAATCACAAGGGAAGGAATCTACTGTTGATGTAATTGATGCTGGCCATCCAGGAAGCAGGAAGCAAATTTTGACTACTCTGATTGGCCAGAGCCTGGTAAGATGCCAAGCAATGCCCATTTGGCAGGATTTAACCCTTTCATTTCTGTTTTCACTGTCAATCTGGGATCAAGCATAGCTTCCACCTCAGATTCTGAACTCATGAAGCTGGCAGGAAAGGTTTCACCAAGGTGGTGCTTGAGCTAAAAAAAAAAAAGTCCAGCTAGTACTGTAATGAAACACTGCTGGATATACTGAGTTTTGTTTGTGACTTCTTGTATTATGGTCAACATCTGGAATGAACACTAATAATTGCAGCAATGCCTGGAGGGTTTTTCACTATTTACATATAAATAGTTCTGACCAAAGCAGACCACCAACAATGGTTAATTTAATTTACTATCCCCTGGCAAAAGAATAGTCATTGGTTTTCCAGCACTTTTAACCTTGGTAGACCCTTGGGAAATAAAAATTAGATTGAGAGAAAATTACCAGTGGTGGAGAGCAGTATAAAAGTGACAGTAACATATATAAACCTCCGGCAGGAGTGGAATAAACTGGCATATTATTGTTCACTGGCTCCCAAAGTTCAATATTTCTCATGTGATTTACACCTGCATCATTGTCTTACCCCCCTGGAGTAATTCTGGCCACTGCAGGCCGTCTCTCCCAAGATTCATATCCTTGTTACTGTCAGAGAAGGGAGAGATTACCTGGCTAAGCAGGGAGATATGTTTGGACAATGAGCCATGAGAAACAGAACTCAACAAATAAGAATTTAAAGAGATGGCTAGAATGAAGGAGCAGTGTCTGTGGTAGCTGAGTCTGTGGGTGCAGCACTCTCTGTGGATTTCTCTGACTACGTGCTATGTGGGAGCTCAGCTCGGGTTGAGGTTCCAGCCAAGGCTGCCCTCTCAACCTCACTGCTCACCTGTGTGTGCTTTCTTTATATGAAACCTCCTGTATCTTCACACACATACACACACACACACACACACACACAACTATAACACAAGTGTTTTTCTTCAAACCTTTGCTTATGTGGTAAACTCTACCTTTACCACTGTTACTCTCCTTACCTGTCTTTCTTGTCTAGTTTCTAACTGCACTTCAAAACTTAGCCAATTTGCCATGGCTGGTGGGGTTCAGTGGATTGAGCACTGGCCTGTGAACCAAATGGTCACTGGTTCAATTCCCAATCAGGGCACATGACTGGGTTGTGGGCCAGGTATCCAGTAGGGGGTGTGCAAGAGACAACCACACATTGATGTTTCCCTCCTTCTCTTCCCCTCTGTCTAAAAATAAGTAAATAAAATCCTTTTTTAAAAAAGCTTAGCCAAGCATCACCACTTGTAGGAAGCTTTGCCTGATTACCTCCAAGCCAGGTTAATGCCTTCTTTAGGGGTCTTTATCAGAGTCCTGAGCTTGCCACATTCTTTGCATCCATCTATTCATATATCTTTCTACCCCACCTCCATAACAACTAATCAGTCTATTCTGACCTCAAAAGAACAGAAAATTTAAGTCCAATATACTGAGTGTAGACAGACTTAAGTAATGAAAGTGTCTGGAATCCACCAACATGTTTACACATAGTGAGCTGGAGCAAGATTTCATCCACTCACCCATGGCGTGATAACTTCTCATGGAGAGAGCACCGTATTTGTTCAGCACATACTTTGATTAGCAGTTGGAAGTAGAGTATGAGACCCTAAAATTTATGCACAACTCTTAACAGAAGAAACACCAAAGTACCTTGGACAAGTGGTGATCACCATTAACCTTGAGTTCATTTATTTTGCCAAGTATTATGTGAGTAGAATTTGCAAGTTTGGGGCAGAAAAGAATTGCTCTGGTAATGGAGAAGAGGGGCCCTGAGGCACTACATTGGGTGTTGGGGAAGAAAAACACAGGATTATATAATAGTAAGAGATGGTGGGGGGGAAGAGATGGGGATCCTTCAATTTGCTTGCCATAAGCGATGTGAGTGAACTCTCTCCTCTGTCTCCCCTGACAATATCTTCAGTAAATTCTACTTGGTTCATTATTGCTCTAGTGTGAGTAGATTTTTATTTGAGCATGAAAAAGGAGGACTTAAAGAGCCAAAAAACTGAGCAGTTGACATTGACATTTGGTTGTTTTTAAAAATGGGGAAAATGTTTCCTAAACAAGCTGGCCAACTTGGCAAAGGAGCCTCCCAAATTTTCTGACTCCTATTCCAGTGGTCTTTTGTTGCAACAAGCATCAGACAGAAATGAAAGCTGTACTTGAAGTATCTTTTGTTCTGTCCAAATACCTGGGTTGCCAGTATGGGCTGGATTTTGCTCCAAGAAAGTCCTGCTTCTTCGAGTATCATTAAAGGAAAGTACATGCCTGAGAAATGCTGCCTATGGATGTACGAAGTTGACAGAACAGCTCTGGAGGACCAGATGGACTCCAGACAGCTGTGACTTGATGGAAGCACTCCATTTGGCAGGACCAGGGAGAACCCAGCATGAACAGCATCAATTAGCAACCTCTTTCAAGAGAGGATGATTACAGCACATCACCACACTCCAGCTTCATGTAGCCACCACAAATAATGGTTGTAACGTTTCCATAGCAACATGGAGACATGTTTGATATTTTAAAAGACAATACACCTAAATTATCCTTCTTACTAAAGGGATTATGAATTGATTGGTGCATATTTTCTAAAAAGTAATTTTGAATATGTATCAAAAACCTCCAAAATAAAAAAATCATGACTTTTGATTCAGTAATTATCCTCATCTCCTGTGAGAATCTATCCTAAACAAGTAACCAGAAATGCAAACCAATTTTCTATACAAGGATGTTCATCATAGCATTATTTAGAATAGTGATAAAAGAAAATAGTACCCAAATACTAAAGGTAGAAAATTGATGAAATGTATTATGGTGTAAAGCCACAGGATGGAAAATTATGATAATCATCAGGAATATGATTAAGAAGAATCTTTAATGACATGGGAAAATATTCACACTGTGGTAGGTGAAAAAGCAGGACACAAACTCATCTATAATAATACATAATGTGTATTATGTATTATGTAAATAATACATAATGTGCATTTTAGTTTTTATTTACCTGCACATGGTGAAATGCTTCTGCTGTGGACTCAGGACTCCTCTTACAGGTTTGTTTGCTTTTCTGCAGCTAAAGAGTCAGCAAGGAGAAGGTAGGAGAGTTCCTGGAGAGAGAAGAAAGCAAGCACAATTAGAGGGATATGACGATGTAACAGCATTTGATCCCAAACATTGACATTTCAGAGGTACCCCTGCTGAGGGAAAGTTCTAGGCAGAATTGAAAGATCTTAAATGTATCTCCTTCAGGGAAGTCTTCCCACACATCAGGCCCCATGCCTCTGATACATTCTGTCCAAGCACTTCATGTTTCTCCTTCAAAGCACATAATAAATGTTATCATCATATATTTAGATGATAAGACATTCTCACCAGTCCTGCCTCCTTGAAAATGGTAGCCACTATTTTTAAATAGCATACAGCCCCTGAAATGTAAATGTAAATAAAATAAAGCAAAAATCCATCTCTCAGTCTCACAGCCATACTTCAAGCACCCCATAGCGGCAGGTGACTAGTGGCCATCATCCTAGACCGTGGACAGTGCAGATATGAAATATTTCCATCATTCCAATGTTCTAGGACAGTGCTGTCCTAACTGTGACCCCAAAGACTTGCATGCTATCCCTACTTCCTAAAGTCTAGTACATTTTGGGTACTTGAGAAATATTTGCTGAATGAACACAGTAAGGAGGTGTTTAATTAAAAAGAGGCCCTTGGTATAGCAAGGGAAATAAAACCAGGCCTTCTCTTTAGAGTTGTCCCTTTTTCTAACAACCAGCACCTTCAAGATCTATGAACACATGTTGTAAGATACAGACAAAATGAATAGTAATAAATGAGCTCTGAACTCCAATTAGCCACCCACGTGTATGGCATTGGCCCTTGACAGTGAGGGTGGCATGATGACACAAATCATGTCCTACTGCTCAGGACTAAGTCTGTAGTAGAAGCAGCACATTCACGTCACTTGGGCCTGGGTGTTTGAGATGACAGAGCTGAGGAGCTGATGGTATCCAGTTCATTCTCTCTTCATCACTGATCATTTTTTCTGATAGCTGAGGAACAAAGGAGTTTACAACATGGTCATGCACATGACCATGAGTGCTGTGAACTCAGCGTTCCACAAGACCCTCTCTATTTAAGCTGTGTATGCTCCCCCCTCAAAATCAAATGAAAAAAAAAAACCAACACTCAACATCTTCAGTGTGGCCCTGCCAGGTGGTTCAGTTTGTTGGAGTGTCGTCCTGTGAACCAAACAGTTGAGGGTTCAGTCAGGGCTCATACCCAGGTTGTGAGTTCGTTCCCTGGTCAGGGCATGTACGGGAGCCACCCAGTCAATGTTTCTCTCTCACATCAGTGTTTCTCTCTCTCCCCCTTCCTCACTCTCTAAAAGGAATGAAATTAAAATGTCCTTGGGTAAGGTTTTAAAAAATTTTTGATAGAAACATCCAGTCCTGGCTAGTATGGTTCAGTTGGTTGGAGCATCATCCCATACACTGAAGGGTTGTGGGTTCAATCCCCAGTCTGGGTCCATACAGGAGGCTACAAATCAATGTTTTTCTCTCACCTCTCTCTCTCTCTGTCTCTCTCTCAAAAAAGTCATGGGGTGAGGATTAGAAAAACCCCTTCCCAAGTGCCAGTAAACTGGCGTAGACACCTTGCAGCTGACTTCATTGTAATAAAATGCAAGTGTGATTGGACCCCAGCGAACTGATGTCCTGATCTCCCACAGGGCTTCAGAGAAAGTGCATACACTCATACACAGATGAATGACCCACAGTGGCACACAGACCTGGAGCCTCCTTTTACAAAACACATGTAAACGCATTCCTACTCTAATCATTCCTGTGAATGTCAAATTCACACAAGTACACATAGCTCACTGTCAAGCACACACATACACACATGCAAACACACATATCATATTTTACCAGTGATTCTCAAATTTGTCTGCACATTGGCCTTACTTGGGAACTTGAAAAAATTCTGATGCCCAGGCCACAGCCCACACCAATTAAACCAGGACCTGCAGGTAAGACACAGGTATCCATGTTCATAAGAGCTACCCAAGTGGTTCCAATGTGCAGCCAAGGTTGAGAAATACTCTACACCATGGCCCCATGACCAATAAGGATAAGGAGAAACAAGAGGGTCTCAACTTCTTTAAGAAAGGAAGAGACAAGAGCAAAGGAGGAAACTGAAATTCAAAAACTTCCAAGGTCTCCTATAGCACCCCTTGATTCACAATAATCTGGGCCATGTCCACCCAATGTGGACAGCATAGGCAGATACGCTTTGCCCCCTTGCACAACCAGAAGGACAACAACAAATTTAAAAATGAAAAAAAAACCCCAGAACTTCCAGATAATTGAACTGCATGGAATTCCCACCACCAAAGAGTTAAAGAAGAAATATTCATCCAGACCAGTAGGAGGGACAGAGACTGGCAGTCAGGACAGACAGGACTTGCATCAAGGCAGCAGCTGGAGGACCAGGCAGTCCCACATTTGCATGTGGTTAAACCAGGAGGAACAACTAAGGAATGACACAGACCACACAACCCAGGGCTCTAGTGTGGGGAAATAAAGCTTCAAAACCTCTGACTGAAAAAACCTGTGGTGGTTGAAGCATCAGGAGAAATTCCCGGCCTCACTGGAGATTTCATTGGAGAGATCTGCAGGGTCCTAAAGGACAGACAAAACCACACACCTGGGAATCAGCACCAGAAGGGCCCAATTGTCTTGTGGGCAGTGGAGGAAGTAACTGAAAGCTGGTAGAGAGCCAAGCAAATGGCATCATTCCCTCTTGCCACCCCCCACATACAGTACCACAGCACAGTGACATGGGTTGCCCCACGGCGGTATGCCAACACAAAAAAATAATGGCCCAAATGAAAGAACAGATCAAAACTCCAGAAAAAATACAACTAAGCAGTAAAGAAATAACCAAACTACTAGATGCACAGTTCAAAACACTGGTAATCAGGATGCTCACAGAATTGGTTGAGTATGGTCACAAAATAGAGGAAAAAGTGAAGGCTATGAAAACTGAAATAAAGGAAAATGTACAGGGAACCAACAGTGATGGGTAAGATACAGGGACTCAAATCAATGATTTGGAGCAGATGGAAGAAATAAACATTCAACCAGAACAGAATGAATAAACAAGAATTTTAAAAAAATAGGAGAGGCTTAGAAACCTCCAGAACAACTTTAAATGTTCCAATACCAGAATCATAGACATTCCAGAAGAAGAGCAAGAGTAAGAAATTAAAAATTTATTTGAAAATACAATAAAGGAGAACTTCCCTAATCTGGCAAAGGAAACAGACTTCCAGGAAGTCCAGGAAACTCAGAGGCCCAAAGAATTTGAACTCAAAGAGGAATACACCAAGGCACATCATAATTACATTGCCCAAGATTAAAGATATCTTAACAGTAGCAAGAGAAAAGGAGGCAGTTACCTACAAAGGAGTTCCCATAAGATTTCTCCAAAGAAATCTTGCAGGCAAAAAGAGGCTGGAAAGAAGTATTCCAAGTCATGAAAGGCAAGGACCTACATCCAAGATGACTCTATCCAACAAAGTTATCATTTAAAGTGAGAGGGTGAATAAAGTGCTTCCCAGATAAGCTCAAGTTAAAGGAGTTCATGATCATCAAGCTTTTATTATATAAAATGTTAAAGGGACTTACATAGAAAAAAGAAGATGATCAGAAATATGAACAGTAGAATGATAAACTCACAACTATCAACAACCAAACCTAAAAACAAACAAAAAAGAACAACAAAAAAAACACTATGCAAACAACTAGAAGAGGAACAGATTCACAGAAAGAGATCACATGGAGGGTCATCAGTGGGGTGGGGGGAGAATGGGGGAAAATAAACAGGGAATAAGAAGAATAAATTGTAGATACAAACTAGATGGGGAGGTAAGAATAGTATGGGTAACAACAATAAACTCATTTTTTAAAAAAATAGTATGGGGAATGAAGAAGCCAAAGAACATATATGTATGACCCATGGACATGAACTAAGGTGGGGAAATGATGGTGGGAGGGGGCATACAGAATGGAGGGGAATAAAGGGGAGGAAAAAATGGGATAACTGTAATAGCATAATCAATAAAATATATTCAAAAATAAAAAAACAATTATCTGGACCACTCATGTGTTGTTTCTCTTTTTTAATTTTAATATTTTTAATTACAGTTACACAATATTACATTAGTTTTAAGTGTGCAATCCAGTGATTAGACACTTCTATAACTAACAAAGTGATCACCCCAATAAATCCAGTACACTCTAAATAACTATATGACCTATGTTGTACTTTATATCCCCATGACCATTCTGTAACTACCAATTTGTACTTCTTAATCCCTTCAACTTCTTCACCCATCCCCCAACACCCTTATCATCTGGCAACCATCAAAGTATTCTCTGTATTTATTAGTCTGTTTCTGGTCTGCTTATTTGTTTATTTTGTTTCTTTTAGATTCCACAAGTAGGTGAAGTTATATGGCTTTTGTCATTCTCTCTCTCACTTATTTTACTTAGCATAATACCACTAGATTCATCCATATTGTCACAGATGGAAAAAGTTCATTGTTTTTTAAGGCTGAGTCATATTTCATTACATATATGGGGGGACACAAAAAACGGAATTTATAAAAAACTGTTTCTCCAGTTTTACATGGTTAAATTCCAGTCACCTTCAAAGTACTCTGCATTTGATGCAATGCACCTATTGAGATGTTTTTTTCCACTGCTCTAAACAGTTTGAACTTGTTGATTTTGGTACCTCTTGATTTTGAAAAGTGCTTCCCAAGTGTTTTTTTTTTTCACTTTTTCCACTTTGGCAAAAGTTTGCTTTTGAAGACTTTTTTCATCTGGGGAAACAAAAAAAAATTTAAAAGTTTGTTTGGGGCAAGATTGGGTGCACAGGAAGGGTAGGACATGGGAGTCATGCCATTTCTGGCCAAAAACTGTTGAACACACAGCAAGATGTGGGCAGGTGCACTCATAAATCTCCCATCATGAAATGGGCAAACACATTAAAGAGTCTTCAAAAAAATTTACTAAGTCCAAACACAGCCTCTCGCAACAATGCCAGCTGATACACATGGATTCCTAGAACACCCGTCTAGTAGGGAAAGCCTGTACTACAAGGGGGTTGCCATGCATAAGATAATTCTTGTTCTTTTTGGTCCCCCTTTGTATGCACCACTTGCTTTTTAACCATTCATCTATCAGCAGACACTTAGATTGCTTCCATGTCTTGACTACTGTAAATAATGCTGCAATGAACATATGGATACATACTTCTTTTCAATGTAACGCTGTGGAGTTTGTTGAATAAATACCCAGAAGTGAAACTGCTAGGTCCTTCTTTGTCTTTTGTTATAGTCTTTGTTTCAAATCTATTTTGTCTGGTACATGTACTATTACCTCAGCTTTTTGTCATTGTTTCCATTTTCATGAAATACCATTTTCCATCCCTTTACTCTCAGTCTGTGTGTCCTTCAAGCTGAAGTGAGTCTCTTGTACACAGCACATGTAAGGGTATTGTTTAGATATCCATTCAGCCACTGTAAGTCTTTTCATTGGAGCATTTAATCCTTTTCCATTTAAAGGAATCATTGATAGATATGTATTTACTGGCATTTTATTATTCATATTTTATATCATTTTCTTCTTCTTAAAGAGGAACATTTAGCATTTTGTGTAATACATGTTTGGTGGTGATGAACTCCTTCAGTTTTCTCTTGTTTGAGAAGCTCTTTATCTGTCCTTCAATTCTAAATGAGAGCTTTACTGGGTAGAGTAATCTTGATTGTAGGTCTTTCTTTTCATCACTTTGAATATACCATGCCAGTCCTTTCAGGCCTGCCAAATGTGTTATTTAACAAATCAGCTGACAGCCTTATGGGAGCTCCCCTGCAGGTAACTAACCACTTTTCCCTCACTGCTTTTAAGATTCTCTCTTTGTCTTTAACCTTTGGAATTGTAATTATATGTGTCTTGGTGTGGGCCTCTTTGGGTTCATCTTGTTTGAGACTCTGTGTTTCCTAGATTTGTATGTCTATTTCTTTCACCAGGTTCAGGAGGTTTTCCATCATAATTTTTTCAATTAGGCTTTTAATTCCTTGCTCTTTTTCTTCCAGTACTCTCTCACGATGTGAATATTGGTATACTTGAAGTTAGCCCAGAGGCTCCTAAAACTATGCTCATTTTATGGATTCTTTTTGCTTTTTGTTGTTCCATTTGAGTGTTTTCTCCTTCCTTATCTTCCAAATGTCTGATCCGATCCTCTGATTCATCTACTCAATTGTTTGATTCCCTGTAATGTATTAGTCGTTTCAATTAGCGTATTTTTCATTTTTGACTGGTTCTTTTTATGTTTTCTATCCCCCTTTTTATGTTTCCTAAGTCTTCATTGAAGTTCTCACTAAATTCATCTACTCTTTCCCTAAGTTCCTTGAGCATCCTTATAATCAGTATTTTGTACTCTGCATCTAGTGGATTGCTTGACTCTATCTTGTTCAGTTCTGTTTTGAGAGTTATTTCATTTGAGACGTTTCTTTGTCTCCTCACTTTGGCTGTCTCCCTGCATTTGTCTGTGTATTTGGTAGAGCTATTATGTCTCCCACTCTTGGTAGAGTGGACTTGTGTAGGTGTCCTGTAGGGCTCAGTGGCACAGCCTCCCTCATTATCCAAGATGGGTACCCCTGACCATGAAGGCTGTGTGTACCTTTCTGTTATAGTTGAGCCTTGATGGCTTTTGGCACATCAGTGGGAGGGACTGACCCTCAGGCTGATTGACTGGGAGGACAGGCCATAACCACAGCAGAAGGCCAACCCCCTGGAGCAGAACTCGCTTCATCAGGGCTCTGGAGTCCAGTGAGTCCACCCCTTGAGTATGTCACTCACTGAGGTGGTTGGGTGGTGCTCTAGCACTGTCTGAAGCTGACCTCCAAATACATTGGCTCTGCAGCCTCCTGCATGATTCAGGCCAAGATCAGCTGCTACCTATGCCCAGGGCCACCCAGCATGAGCTACAGAGCAATGTGGAAATGTCTGCTACTTGTGCTAGACTTGGAGATGCCTGGGAGAGGCTAAGCTGTACATCAAGGCTGGCTGTAGCTAGTGCAGGACCTGGAGCCTCTTAGCAAGAGGTATAAGGCATATTGAGGACAGATGCTGCTTGTTTGGGGTTTGTGGACAGTTGAGAGATTTTAGGAAATTCTATAGCATAAGCCAAGACAGGACATTTTTATGGAAAACCTACTACAGTCAGTTTATGTGAGCCCACAGTTTGGATGGGATGAGTTCTCAGAGAATCACCAGGGCAGGGTGAACAGTATGAGCCAGGTTGATGGAGACTCAGATATGGCACCTGTGTGCTGGTTCTGTTGCAGGAGGGCTCAGCAAAGAACTAATGGCCTCTGCCAGCATTTCTATCTTGGAGAAAGCTGCTCCTCTGATTCTAGCCCCAAAGACAGACAATTCAGTTCCTCTCTATGTAACTCTGGTGTTTTTTGAGCTGCTGCCCCAGTTCTGGAGCTCAGAATGAACAAGTAAGTCTGAACAAGTCCATGCATGGGCCCTTTAAGAGAAATGCCTGGGAATCCAGAAGCCCTCTGTCTCATTCAGCCACAACCTCCCTGGTTTTCACAGCCAGGAGTTATGGGTACTTCTCTTTCAGACACTGGAGCCCTGGCCTGCAGATCCTGGTGTGGGGCTGGGGCCTCTAGTTCCCCAGGGGAAACATCTTCAGCCAAGATATCCCTCTTGATTTTTAAATGCCATCCAGTGGGACCAGCCAGTATCAAATCTCCATACTTCCTACCAGTCCCAGTGTGGCTTCTTCCTGTTCACACGGATTTCAGGCAGTTCTGAATGCTGGTTGTTCTGTGGCTTAGTCAGAATTTTGGTGTGGTCCTGGGAGGATGTAAACACTGCATTTACCTACTCTGCCATTTTGACTAGAAGCCTCACCCATTGTTTCCTGAACGTGTATTACCAAGTCTTCTTCCATTTGTCGATGCCCATTAGTGAAAGACAACCAGGAATACCTTTTGGTCAAAGTTGTGTCTATTGGCCCACTGCAGTGAAGGAGATGGAAAACTATGGAGAACCATGAGACATCTTAGTAAGAGGCTATTAGCAGGAACTTATTGCAGAATTTGGGCCGGTGTGATATAATTTGGGCAGAGTTTCAAGGTCTTTAGTCTGGCCTGGATATGTCGAGAAGTAAAGACAATTCTATGAACCAGTGTCTTAATGAATTTTACCTAGAAATCAAGAGGAATGAATTAGAGCTAAAGTTATAATTGATAAAGAAGCAGAAGTAACTCCCATAAGCCAGGAAATAAGGATGCTTGGCCAGTTTTAGAATTTTTACAGTATTATCATTTTGTGCTAAGCTATGATTATGAAGTGGTCTGGCATTTGTCTTGCTCCATTATAGCCACACAGCAGCATTGTCTGATGTTGGTCATTTGTGAAATAGTTGGTATTCAACAAAAAAGCACCAGGGATTAGCTGCACGTACCTGACCAACTCCCAACTGTCGGGCACTGCTTTGCTCTTTCTCGCATCTTTGTTCTCCGTGTTTACTCTATGTTGTCTCTTTGCCTTTTAAATGTGGCTGTTTCTCCCTTTAGGAAATGAACATAAGAACACAAAGCACCTTGCTGGATATGCAGATAAGTCATTAGGCTCTGAAAATTGTATTAGGTTTAGATTGCAAGTAGAAAACCCAACTTTCAATTTCCACTTTCTACTGGCTAAGTGCACAACCTGGGCAAATGGCTCAGCTGCTCTGAGCCTCAGATGGGGATGACAGTCACTGCCTACCCCACTGGGTTTCCAGTGGGAATAAAATAAGACAACTCTGAAACCACAAGGAACTCGCAAAGCAGCCAATTCTCAAGAATTGCACATAGGGTAGGTAATTGCAGTGGAGAGGTGATTGGTTTGATCAATACCTTCCTCGTGGACAGCGAAGGACAATTGACTTAAGGGATCTCTAAAGACTACAGAGTAGGTCCAGGAAGCTGAATAAGCAGGTGGAATTCCAGTCACATAGGCGCCCCTTCAGCTCTTAGAAACAGGCTTCAAGGGAAGTGACCAGAGGTTGATTTTGCTTACACTGCCACACTGTAACATTTTCTGGATACCTACTATGTGCCAGGCATTGTGTTACAGAAATGGAAAAAAATACATGATTTCTCCCCAAATATGTACCTAGTCTACTAGAAAAGAGACACAAGCAACCAATTTCAATTCAACATAATAAAAAAATAGAAGCTCTTACAAGGTACAAAACAGCAGAGAGTAGGGAGGAGTTCATTTTATCAGGGGCTGGGGAAGGAGTGATAACAATGTTAGGAAAAACTACACAGAAAGCGTAATGCTTCAACTGGGTTTTTAAAGGATGAATAGGAGTTTGCCAGGCAGACGGAGAAGGAAGTGTCAGGGGAAAGGGATTCTTAGCAGAAGGGATGACAGGTGTGAAGATATAAGAGCATGAAATACTCTTGGTGTGACCTGGGATCTTGAAACCCCTTCATAAGTCAGGTTAAGGGGTATAAGAAGTTGATATACTGGGAATCAACTAGTGTATCCCCAGACCATAGCAAATTGTCTAGGGCATAGTGTTTACTTGTCAATAGAGGAAGCAACGAATGAAGTCCATAGGTGTTACTATCAGAGATTTTAACCACTGTGATAGAATTCCAACCACACAGAAAAGTGTGTGTGTATTGAAAGTATAATTTTACTTTGTAATTTATAGCTATATTATGTTTTCTTGTTCCATATTTACAACCCTTTGGAATGAATGGCATGGCTAACTAGTTTCAGTGTTCAAAACCAGCATTTTGTAACAAAAACTGCACAAATATCGAGGGAATTTTTTTAAAAAATACTTTATTCATTACTTAGTTGGTAGCTGCTGTCTGTCTGCCTTGAATAACTTATTTAGGAAGGGATGACCCAAGGGCACAAGACTCACTCCTCAGCCTCATCTCACTTTGGCTTACAGAAAGTCAAATTTAGTTAGTTAGTTGTAAGATAACAGGCCACCAGAGAGCCCTGGGCTGTTTCCATAGTCCTTGCTTTTTTAGCAGAGACTTGGAAGCTAATTCTAGTTGTAGCTGCCGAGAGAGCTTTGAGCTTCACAGACCATGTGAGCAAACTTCCCCTGAGTGTCCCAAACTTAAATTGATCTATCTAGCCAAACATACTGGCCAGAGATGTCTTTCTTGAAGGATCCCTTTAGGATACAGTACATACTACAGTTCACAGGAATGGGTACCCTTCCACCAGAGTGGAAATACCCTCAAACTGTTACCGACCAAGGGTCCGAGGTGGGGGGGCAATACTTGGCCCACCGAGGGATGCCAAAAACTGCTTCAGAAAACAGGGGCCCCTCCCAAGGACAGTATACTAATATCTATTAGGCTCTTCTGTCCGCCGCCAATTGGAAAGACATCTCTCAATGCCAGAGATTTGTGGAAAGGAAACAAAATGTTTATTTAATGCTATTCAGGCCTAATGCCTTCCTTAAAATATTAAAGTCTTTAAGGGTATACACCTGATAAAGAGTGCAGCCAAGGGGGGGGCCAAAAAAGATTTGGAATGGTGTCCAGAACTCAAAGTGTACAGGAATATTGGAGGAAATATTAAGATGTCCTCACCGCCCCCCCCCCACACACACACACACAAGCTGTCAGTTGGGGGAAGGGATGAATGGAGCAGGGCCATTGAGAGCTGTTTTGCATAGCAACAGTTTTGCAGCTAACCTCTGGAATGGTCATTTAACATATCTATAACCTTTAACTGGTTTCATAGATATGTTAAATAGCTGTGGCCAAGTTTTGGGCCAGGGAGAAGTGAGTAGCTACCCAGGCTGGAACTGGGGCTGCTTCTCTGATAGAGTGCCTGCGAGAGAGGCATGTGGCTTTAGCAGAGTGAAGACCCCCTCTTGGCCAGGTGAGGGGGAGAGCCACCCTGTTTTGGAAAGATGTAGACCCCTGTAGCCATTAGGAGGGAGAGCCACGTGGTTTCAGCAGAGTGCAGACCCCCTCTTGGCCAGGTGAAAGGGAAGACCACGCAGCTTTGCCAGAATGGAGATCCCTGCGGCCAGGTGAAGAAGAAAGACGCGCGCTTTTGGTGGAGTGCGGCTTTGGTAGAAGAGGCCCACGCAGCTTTGGCGTGCTCCCTTTGGCTGAGTGGCCTGGAAAGCAGGAGAGACTTTGACTAGAACTTGGTACAAAGAACTCTTGCCAGTGGAAGGTGCCGCATGACTTTGGATTAATTGGAGATCCTGCCTGGACAGGCAGGCGACACAGCTCACGTGCCAGCGACCTGAAAAATGGACGTGTGCTCTTTTCCTGATTTACAGTACCCGGAGTTGGGACAGTGGGAGAAGGGAGCGCTGTGTGTGTGTGTGTGTAGGTGTATACCCTTAAAGACTTTAATATTTTAAGGAAGGCATTAGGCCTGAATAGCATTAAATAAACATTTTGTTTCCTTTTCACAAATCTCTGGCATTGAGAGATGTCTTTCCAATTGGCGGCGGACAGAAGAGCCCTATAGATATTAGTATACCGTCCTTGGGAGGGGCCTCTGTTTTCTGAAGCAGTTTTTGGCATCCCTGGGTGGGCCAAGTATTGCCGCCCCCCCCCCGAACCTTTGTTCGGTAACACACCTACACACACACACACAGCGTTCCCTTCTCCCACTGTCCCAACTCCGGGTACCGTAAATCAGGAAAAGAGCACACGTCCATTTTTCAGGTCGCTGGCACGTGAGCTGTGTTGCCTGCCTGTCCAGGCAGGATCTCCAGTTAATCCAAAGTCATGTGGCACCTTTCACTGGCAAGAGTTCTTTGTACCAAGTCCTAGTCAAAGTCTCTCCTGGTTTCCAGGCCACTTGGCCAAAGGGAGCGCCCCAAAGCCGCGTGGGCCTCTTCTACCAAAGCCAAAAGATGCACTCCACCAAAAGCGCACATCTTTCTTCTTCACCTAGCCGCAGGGATCTCCATTCTGGCAAAGCTGCGTGGTTTTTCCCTTTCACCTGGCCAAGACGGGGTCTGCACTCTGCTGAAACCATGTGTCTCTCTCTCCTAATGGCTACAGGGGTCTACATCTTTCCAAAACAGGGTGGCTCTCCCCCTCACCTGGCCAAGAGGGGGTCTTCACTCTGCTAAAGCCACATGCCTCTCTCGCAGGCACTCTCTCAGAGAAGCAGCCCCCAATTCCCGCCTGGTTAGCTGCCACTCCTCCCTGGCCCAAAACTTGGCCACAGCTATTTAACATATCTATGAAACCAGTTAAAGGTTATAGATATATTAAATGCCTATTCCAGAGGTTAGCTGCAAAACTGTTGCTATGCAAAACAGCTCTCAGTGGCCCTGCTCCATTCATCCCTTCCCCCAACTGATACCTTGGTTGGGGGGGGGGGAGGACATCTTAATATTTCCTCCAATATTCCTGTACACTTTGAGTTCTGGACACCATTCCAAATCTTTTCTGGGCCCCCCACCTTGGCTGCACCCTGTATCACAACCACCCTGTCTGAATCTGCCGCACAACCACTAGCTAACCAACCACTCCCTGCATGTCAGCCGTATCCAGAGCTAGCCAGCCTTGAGACACATGGGTCTCTACTAGGACCAGCAGAAAGGCAGAGCTCACTGATAGATGTCTCCCCTACATGACTCAAGGAATGATGGAGACAGATGCCGCAACACATATAAAGAGTCCAAATGAAATTGTTTCATGATGTAGGAGCATGAGAAAAAAATATACATGTTCTCAAATAACCTATTATTTTACATACAAATTGAAACTGGCATGTTAACTAAATAAATGAAATAGACAGTTGGCTTTTTCACCTGCATCTATGGAAGTTTATGTGCTTCTGTTGGTCCCCCAAAAAGCATTTAAGCATCACACTGAAGAAAACAGCCACTGTCACTGCATATTCAGGGATACAGAATCATTTATTATTAAGTGCAATGGGACAGGACCAGAGACCTGGCCAGGATTAGGAAGAAATATTAGGGTGGCCACACCTTGAAACTACTGCCCCTCTCCTCAGGTGCCACATACAAGGGGCACTTCGCCCCCTTGTAGGATTCACACTCCTGATCTGAACTTCCCCCCATGGAGAACTTCTCTCCTCTACCTCTGTCTATCCTGTCTTTGACATTCCCAAGTTCTGACCTCACTTCCTGTTCTGTTCTTATCCCCTCTCCTCTCTTTAATCCTTGGGCTTAAAACTGCTTTCCTGACCGTGTCCTTACTTAATTTATTATTCCTTTTACTGTTCACATCAGCATCATGGAGGTATAACTTATATATCATACAATAAAATGTAACCATTGCAATTGTACAGCTTGATGAATTTTAACAGATGTTTAAACCCTACCTACCCACCATCCCATTCATTGCCCTCATGCCCCCCTGTGGTCAGTCCTTTCTGTCACTATAGTTTGTCTGTCCTGGGGTTTGACAAGAATGGAATCAGACAGCACGTGCTCCTTTGTGTCTGGGTTCTCTCACTCAGAGTGACGTTTCTGAGGTTCATCCATGTTGCTCACACACTGGTAGTTTATTCTTCTTTGTGGCTGAGGAGCATTCTATGGTCTGAACCCATCACTGTTCACTTGTCCATTCACACTGAAAGGCATCTGGGTTTTTCCAGTTTTTGAGTTTGATACACACATAGAGTATCGGTAAATATCAAAGTCCTGTGATGGCTTTGTCCAGTGTTGGGAAGTGACATTTCATGTGTCACATCCAGTTGTCTAACTGCTCACAGTGGCTCCATTACGGCCAGGAGTGGGATGGAATCATCTTTGTTCTTGTCAACAGGTTTGCCTCGTTGCCCCAGGTCTGCTGTGCCCATCCTCTTCAAGAAAGTGAGGTTTGGCTCAACTCTCAGACCCTCTTACCCCAAAAGCATTCCTGCCAGCTATGCTCCTGCCCTAAAGATGGAAAGCAAATAGTTAAAACTCAGACTTTGGTTACCAGGTTAACTTCGCCAGTGACAAGACATTTTGGTGGCATGTACCCCCCAACATGATAGAACTGGAAGGGCACTTCACTCTGTCAACCCCTTCCCCAAATCCCTGAACACCAGTCTCATCAAGAGCAGCCCAAACTGGGGGACAGTCTACAAAACACCTGAGCAGTACTCTCAAGGTCATGAAAAACAAAGACGAAAAACTGTCACAGATCAGAAGAGACTAAGGAGACACTACATCTAAATGTAATATGATCTCCTGCGCTGGATCCTGGAACAGAAAAAGGACACAGTGGAAAAACTTATGATATCTTAATAAAGTATGGAGTTTAGCTAATAGTAATGCACTTTTGTTGATTACTTAGTTTTGATAAATACACACGATAATGTAAATCAACAACAGAGGAACCTGGGTAGGGGGTATACAGGAATGATCTGTAGCATTATTTCCAAATATTCAGCAAATATAAAATTATTCCAATTTTTAAAAAATATTTTTAAATGTCCAACTTTAACATTCTAAGCACATAAAGGCCAATAAAGTAATAAGCCTGATCAATGGTCATCCCACTAAACCCACTGTGCCTCCCCACTATACCTGCACTTCCTGGGAGAGGCAGGATCACCCCTTGATTATTTGCACACTGTATTCCACTTTTTATTTCCCCTTTGTGTAGATCTGCCTGGGATCTGTGATTATTAAATTGCCCCCCTGTTGACATAGAAATCCTTATGGTGGCCTTTCTGCACAGATTGGCCAATAAACCACCCCAAACCAAGGAGAAAGAGGCATGTCTGACCACAGAAACACGTGTTCTAACACACATCAAAGCCTAACTAGCTCCAGGAGGAGAAAGACAAAGCTGGAAGGGACACCTAATGTCCAAGGCTCTTTGGGTCATAATACACCACCTAATGCCCTGCCTTTTCCATCATTTTCTCTTTTCTGCTGCCAAGCAAAGCACCCCAGTGTGGGCGAGGGGACCGTTTTACAAACCCTGCACTGGGCTCTAGTTTTATCTCCCGAGGTTAACAATCTAAATAAATCTGTTCTGCCTTACCTCTGCTAAGCTGCTTGAGAAATAATACCTTATAGTCAGTTGGATCAGACCCGCACTTTCTCCCATTGAAAGCTGCCATTGTTAAAAGTTCTCATTCTACCTAATGAACCACTATTAGTGTAACTACTTGTTGTTAATCACAAGCAGAGTTCTATGACAAATTTCTTCCCTGGGGGGAAAAGAGAACATTGTACTTGCAAAGTTCCCAAAACACACAGTAGTTCTAGAATGTACGTTTCTCTTAATGGATATGGCAAAAAAAAATTTTTTTGAGGGTGTCTTATTGTTAGAGGTTTTATTCTCCTTCCAAGTAAGATCTGACCACAGATCACACTTTCATGTGTAGGAAAAAACCTTTCATTCTAAATTCTCAATCTTTTTCTTTAATACTGAACTGTTTTCTTGGCAAGTCAACACAAATTGTATGCGCAAGAAAGCAAAAGCCACGTGTCCTACTGGTTCCAACTAAGACTTAGAGAAGCGTGTTCATAATGGTTCCTCCGAAAGTAAACCCTAAAATAAGGATTCAAGTCAAGTAATTTATCAGGAGGATCCAAGGACACAGTCCTTTTCCTCCTGGACTAGGAGAGTAGGAAGAAGGCAGTGAAACAGGGAAGGGAAGGAAACCAATATAAAGGGTGCCATCAGCTAAGCCATGACTGTGGGCAACTGGGGCCTAGCCACACTAGTGCACCTGGACCAGTGCAGAATGTGCATTTTGGATTCACCTAGCAGAGAAACCCAAGAGCTGTGTGTTGTTCCCCAACTGTCAATCATCAGAGGTTGGCGGCTCCTCCAGGGGGGTGTTTAGTTCCCCGCCCTCCTACCCTCCCACGAGCACAGGCAGAGTGAGTGCGAGTGACCACAGAGAGCCTTCAGGTAAAGAGACACAAGTGCCAACATTTCAAAGTTAGGCTGATGTCCATGGAAATAGTGAAACCTGAAGGGATGTTGGCTGGGCACCTGCAAGAACAGTGGGCCAGGGCAGAGATGCGGATGAAGCCCAGCCCTCTCACCGTGTTGGGTAAGCCTCGTTTCTGCCTTTGGCAGGGAGAGAAAAAAGCCTGCCACACTCTCAAATGTGGTGTGGTAGTTGGTTCGGCTCCAGGAACCTGCTGGGGGAAACAGCATGCGGCACCTGTCCTTCCCTCCTCTCCTTGTGTGGTCCTCAGAAATGGCACAGTAGACAGAAAACAGACAATAGCTTCAAAGGATTGTAAAACACATAAAAAAACAAACATAACCCATTATTCTTGTTTGGATCCTGGCTTTAAAAAATAGGTATGAGACAACTGGAGAAATGTGAATATGGACTAACTTATTAGATGATATTAAGAAACTACTGTTAATTTTTGTTGTGTGTAATAATGGTATTGTGATTATGTATAAAAATGATCTTATTCTTTAGAAATGCCAATTTGCATACTTAAGGGTGAAGTGTATGTGTCTGTACTTACTTTTAAATAAGTAAGTAAAAAATGGCAAAATGCTAACACATTCTAGGTGATAGGTCTATGGGTGTTCGTTATACTGCCTTTTCTATGTGTTTGAACAGTTTCATAATAAAAACTTCACAGTGTTTTTAAGAGTAGAAAATGTAATTGGGACGTAAATGTTATTATGTTGAACCTTAGTTCATTTATTTTTTATTGTAATTTGTATTGAGGCAATAGTAGATTCACATGCAGTGGTAGGAAATAACACAGAGTCCTCATGCACACTTTGCCCAGTTTTCTCCAATGGTAACATTTTACAAAACTAGAGTATATACTTGGCCCTCCACATCCATAAATTCAGTATCTGCTGATTAACCAACTATAAAAAAATATTTTTTAAACTGCTACAAAGTTCTGAAAACCAAAACTTGAATTTGCCATGCCCTAAACACTAACGACACTGAATCCACATAAATGGGGTAGCGTGTACCCTACTGTAGCCTAAACACAAAGAGAGGCTGTAGACAAACACTGCACCACTTTATCTAAGGGACCTGAGCACCCCCAGATGTCGGTTTCCACAGAGCGTCCCAGAACCAATCCCCCTTGGATACGAGGGACAACTGTGCTGTCATAACCAGAACGTTGACAGTGATAAAATCTATTGATCTTATTCCGATTTCCCCATTTTTGTCTATGCCCAGTTTTTTTTTTGTTTTTTTTAAAGATTTTATTTATTTATCTTTAGAGGGGAAGGGAAGGAGAGAAGGAGAGAAATATCAATGTATGGTTGCCTCTCATGAGTCCCCTGCTGGGAACTGGCCTGCAACCCAGGCATGTGCCCTGACTGGGAATTGAACTGCGATCGTGTGGTTCACAGGCCCGCACTCAATCCACTGAGCTACACCAGCCAGGGCTATGCCCAGTTTTTTAAATCTTCACCTAAGGATGGACCTATTGATTTTAAAAAGGAAGGGGACAGGAGAGAGAGGGAGAGAGAGAGGAATATCAACATGACAGAGACATGAATAGGTTAGAGTCATGTGAGTCAATAAGAGTCATAGTGTATGCAACCTAAAAAGTCAACATGCAGTGACAGGTAAGACTAGACTAAGAACCAAAAGACAGATGTTTGAACCCAAGTTCTGCCACTAGAGAAATGTGTTTCTTTGCTATAGCGCCAATTCACCTTGGCTTTTGTTTCTTCATTTATAAAACCAAGTTGCCTCTGGCCTTCTGGAATACAGGAGGGCTTTGTCCAGGACGAAAAAACTGTGTCCTTGGCAAGAACCCTAACGTGAATGGTACCCCCCAGAGTTATGCAGGGCACTATCTGTGCTACTAAATGCAGAAATCTGCCTCCAGGCTGCCAAATTTCTTCATTTTAAGTGACTATGTTAGCATTTGGGTATTTTCTCCATTTCTTTGAGCTTCTTTGAATCGAGTTCTCCCCCAACACCTGAGAGAATATCCTGCTGTCCTGCACTGATGTGGAAAGTCTCTGAATCTGGGAGGTCCTGGACTGTGATAAATCAAAACCCCAAATAAAGGCCACCTTGTGAGGCTCTTGTCAGACAAATGAAACTCTCCTGGTGACACCCTGACTTCCCCATTAACTTCTTTTACATTTGAGCAGATGGTCCATCCTTTTCAGGGTCTGCCTTTCACCTATGAAAAGAAGATATGCAATAGTGAGAATCCCACACCTCAGAAGAAGACAGACAACTGCAAGAAGAGGGTGCTTTGCACTTCGAGTTTCAGTCACGACACATGCACCTGTCTTCAGCCAAAGTGACTCCAGCATTGTTTAATTTATGTTCAATTATTTATTATGCTGTAATGTCTTCTTCAATTACTAATAGATAATTGCATAAGAGGAAATGAAACCCAGCTTGCTGTGTTACTGTGAGATCATTTCATGGGCAAACTCCTGGCTTAGAAATACTTGCTGAAATGGGGTTCAGGTGACTGAACACAATGAAAGCAGGTAGACAGGACCCCCCTTAATTAATTCCCTAACTTATTTAATAACGCATCATGGATCCTGGAAGCTGTAATCGTTTAAGAATCAAACATGCTGTACAATTCAGGGAAAGAAGCCTGGGAAGGAAAGAAGGCAAAATGCTAATGGTGACTCAGGTTCTTGGTGTGACTTGCTCGGCACGAAGCACTGCTGGTGATGGGTTGTTTGGCTTTCTTTCTCCCTTCTCTGTGCATCAGGTTTTAGTAGGAAGGTCCTTTTAGGAATTTTGTGCAGCCACTGGCCTCAAAAGTTTACAGTCTTGCAATTATGTGTATTTCTACTTCCTGCCTCAGCACATTTGCAATCAGCAACAAGGAACTAATTTTTCCCCTCTAAAGTTATTCTTTGTCTTGGGTAAAAATAAGATTCAAAGTAGATGAACAAAAATGCAATTATTTTCTGAAACTGAACTTATTTTTTATTTCCAGAGCTCATGTCACAGAGAGGGTAGAAATGCAGTCCCCGTGCCTTTGGGGTTCTCCTCCGCCTGGGGTTACCTTTAAGTACGTGTGGCTTCTCCCTTCCGTGCAATGCCAAACTGTTTCTAGCCCCTGCTTTTCTGGGTGAGTACCAGGATAAAACACAGCCTTCTGATCAGAGCAAGCACATACATTCTAGGCAAGTAGTGCCAGGACTCAGTCGTTCTCTTCTTTCTCCTCTCTCTGGAGCCACCTCTATTGCCAGCAGTGTCCCTGTTGACACGTTTTCCTGCCTAAGTTCAGCTCCTCCTTGTGTTTTTGCTCCCATTCAAGTTATGTACCTTCTGTGGCCTTTCCCAGATGAACCAAACACTGGGGATCACGTATCAGAGAGTTTGAAACCTGGAAGAGAACTCAGAAATAACTTCATACAATGCCCTTTACAGTGAGGTCAGCCGGCAGTTGGCGTGGAGCAGGGCTATAGAAGAACAGGATAAGAGAGCTTTCTGGGGTGATAGAACTTATCCACATCCTGATTATGGTGGTGGCTATAGGAATATAAATATACCTGTGTTAGAGTTCATTGAACTACATGCAAAAAAACACCCACTTTTACTATATAACTTAAAAAACACAGAACCAGCATAGTTGGGGTTTGGGATCCAAATCTTGGCCTCTTGAATCCTATGAAACTATTCCCTGTGACAACTACAACTTAGTTGACAAAGCATATATACTAATGTTCCGCTGCCATCTTGACCTGCTTAATATAAGTATCATATTATTTACATATGTATTTTCCTCTCCCAAGAGCTTAGTATGGTGTCTGGTACAGAATAAGCGCTCAAAAAACATCTGGTGAATGAAAATGGATTAGCACTTTGCATAGAGGAAGCACCAGGAAAGGACAGAAGTGAGAGACCAGATACATGAGTGGGGGTAGCTTAAAGCTTTGGTCTCCCGCGCTCTATTTGCTTACTGCTCAAAGTCCCTGCCAGGTGGGATTCCTCTAATCATATGAACAAATAAAAAGTCAGTGCTAACAGAAATTGTCATATTCTGTCCTTCAGCTGGGAGCCTTTCAAGTCACCCATAATAATTTTTACTCTGATCTGTCTCTGAACTCTGGGCTTATATATGACCTGCAGTTTCAACAGCTCAGTTTTCATGATTTTCAGTCACTTCAAACTCAAAAACCTAAACAGAACTGTGGAATTCCTATCCCCTAGGTAAAACTCCAAGCAAAACCAAATTGCCTCTTTCCCATTTCAGTAAATAGCACCACCAGGCATCCAGTTGCTCAAGCCAAAATGAGAATGTCACTCTTGATGCCTGCCATTCCCTTACCTTCCCATCATCAGTCCGTCCACTGCAGCAGATCGACCACCCCCTAGCCCTCCTCACCCTGCCCCTCTCACCCTGGTCACCATCTCTCACTTGGAACACTGCCAGAGTCTTCTCACCGACCTCCATCTTCCACGCTTTCCCCGCTACCAGCCATTCTCTGCACAATGAACTGGTCTTTTAAATTAAAATTACATCATAAAAAAAAAACCACCTTACAGATTTTCTTTTCACACACAGACTACAGTCCATTGTCAGGGTCTCTGTGAGTTGACCCTTACCCCCTCTCCAACTCGTCTCTTTGTACTGTCCTTCTTACTCACACTTCAGCCACTTGTGCCTTTTTTTATTGTAGATCAAATATGCCACTCTTGTCCTTAGGGTCCCTGCTCTTATTTTTCTTTGCCTTGGATTGTGGCTGGCTACTTCTTTTCATGCAGGTCTTGCTTCAGGCTTGTATTCCACATAAGACTTCTTTGACCACCCAACCCCAAAGAACCTCTATTAAATTAAAGAGTAGTTGTTATTTTCATCAGATAACTTGATATTTTTATTTATAAAAGTATGTTGTCTGTTGTCCTCCTCTGGAATATAAGCCTCATAAGTATAGGGTTATTTTCTACTTTACGCTCTGCTATGCCTACATGCCAAGAACAGTGCACATAGGAGGGATGCAGTAAATGTTTAATGAATTAATTAATTGGAGAGGAAATGCAGGCACTGCACGCAAGAAAAAGTAATGAGATATCCTTGGAGAAATTCTCAAAGACTTCATATACTAACTTATATATTCCACAACACATTTAAAGGAACAATCCCTAACGTATAAAAGATTTCCGTGAAAAATAAATAAAGAAAACTGTAGCCCAGAGGCAAAAAAGTCCTCCTTTTTGTGTTAGAACTTTAACACTCAATACTTAGAAACTCTTCTGTCAGCCAGTAGGGCCCTTTCTCCAGGGTAAAGAGCATGGCAGGTATTCAGGGCATGAATTAGTACGTTTATTGGCCCACATCCCCAGAGACAGGCTACTTGTCTCTTCAAAGTTACAGCTGTCTCCAAAACGTGGAAAAGCTTTCCAATTGGCAATTTACATGGGTGAACTTAGCATATTGTATGATGCTGATTTATGGTGACAATTAAGAACAAATTACCAAAGTCTACTTCACCATTAACATCCCTGGGGACAGGATAAATTTTAAATCTTCAGGCTGCTGCTCCCCTAAAGACTTGGATCTTGGCTAAAGATTTAGAGATTATAAATTTAGCAAAGGATAGAAACTGCAAGAAGAGAGTCTTAAACAGCAAATAGTGAGTTTAACCAGCAGCGCAAGTTCTCAGCAAGATTTACAATGCCTCCCTGCCTAAGGCCAAGGAATTTTTTATTTTGAAGTTTATAGGCACTATCACTTACTGTTTTCATTCCAGATGTGATGAGGGTCTGGACCTTGGGTGGGATTCTTTATGGGAGCCAATGGTCATTGCTTCAACAAAACTTTCCTCCAAAGGACCTTTTTGAAGAATAGTATTGGGACCAGGCAGCCATGGCTGCCATTTCCAAAGACCCAAAGAGGCACGTATGGTTTGAACAAGTTGCTTAACATACAGACCATTGGTTGCATACTCACTTGACCAAAAAGCCCAATGGTGAGACTTCCAACACTCTGGCTTGAAAGAACCCTAGGGCTAAGAGAGGTTGGATTCTCAACTCAGATGGGGCTGGGTGAGTTTGAAGGTCAACCATACCTACATCAAACTTTCCCCCAGTCCAGTCCAAAGCTCACCTCCATCAGAACCATCTGGTGTTCTTTGAAAGGAACTAAAAGTCCCCAGAAGAAACAACAGCACACCTACGGAACAACAGTCTTTGGGGGTGAGGTCTAGGAATCTTCATTCGTCACCTGCTCATTAGATTACTCTCACACATACTAAATGCTGGGAAACCCTGATCAAGCATTTTGGGAATGGAAGAAAGCTGACCTGGGAGAACAGTGCACCTCCTCCAGGCAGAGCTCTCATGGGTGCCTGGTAGTAAGCACTGCTGTTTGCTTTTGGTTATTTTCCTCCCAAAACGCAGCCATCATCAGAGCCTTGTGGAGAGAAAAGGAGGTAGATTCCTGAGTAACATTCATCTCTTCTGAGGCATTTACCCTTCACTGAGCCACCCACTAGCATGGCAATATGTCTATACAGTCCAACTCACTTACCACTTGGATTATGGATCTGCAATACCCTGGGCACCTTGTGAGGTGCTAGAATATTTTTAAAAACTAAAATAACTTGAGAACTCAAGTAATAAATACCCAGTAGAAGAATTTCAGATATCATGGAGGCTGATGGGGAAAATATTTTAACTCTGACTACTTATAGGCAATACTACCTTACTTTCTACAATCCCTTCCCTTACTTTCTACAATCCCTTCCCTTACTTTCTCCTAAGAGAGCCACGTGAAGATTTGTTCCCTTGATCATATATTGGTGACTGGAACCTAGCTCTACCTTAAAGTGATGGCATTTTGAAAAGAGAGAATCCCCCATCAGGTACAGTGTGTATTGTGTACACATACATACACATGCACAAAAATAAGCTGAGGAAATGTAGTGTTCAGCTTGGTAGGTACTAGCAGAGGATGGTGGCTTAGTAGGTATGCAGTTTATCCATTCTTGTCACCAGAATCTTAACTATCATAATCAAAAAGTTTTCAGAAATACAAGATAGCCATGTATAATAATATAAATATTTTTCTTACAGGACATTTTTTCTTTTTAAAAAATATGTTTTATTGATTATACCATTACAGTTGTTGTTCTATTCCCCCTTCTTTCCTCTCCACCCTGCACACCCCCTCCCCCACCATTCCCCTCTTTAGTTTATAACCACGTGTCTCAAGTTCTTTAGATTCTATATTTCCCCTACTATTCTTGCCCTCCCCCTATCTATTTTCTGCTTACTGTCTTAGCTACTTATTTTCTGTATCTTCTCCCCCCTTCTCCTCCTCCCACTCCCCTGTTGCTAACCCTCCATGTGTTCTTCATTTCTATGGTTCCACTCCTGATCTAGCTGTCCTCTTGGTTTGCTTTTGTTTTAGGTGTGGTTGTTAGTAACTGTGAGTTCGCTGTCCTTTCACTGTTCATATTTTTTTATCTTCTTTTTCTTAGATAAGTCCCTTTAACATTTCATATAATAAGGGCTTGATGATGATGAACTCCTTGAATTTGATCTTATCTGAGAAGTCCCACTGCTCAGCCTCTACTTGTTTATCTGCACACGATTGTGTGACCGCAGCCAGCCCGCTGCCCCGCGCCCTCACTGGGTCCATCTGACGCAGGGCTGCCTGGGTGCCTGGGGTTGGGGGATCTTTCTTGCCTGTCCCCACTCCACTGCTGGCTCTGCCCCTCTTACCGATCCGGTTAAACGGTTGGTTGTTGTCGGACTTCCGTATAGTTCAATTTTCTGTTCTTTGGCTGCGTCTTTGTTCTCCAAACCTTTGTTGTATTCAAACTTGGTTGTGGGAGAAGGCACAGTGTTTCCACCTACGCCTCCATCTTGGCAGAAGCCCCAGGATATATTTTCATTACACGAATATGGTATGGCATAGCGGGATGATGACCACGGTAGCTAACATTTGTTGAGAGTTTACTTTGTACTTAGGAATTTTACATGCACCGTGAGTGATTCTCACCACAATGTTAGGAGCTAGGTAATTTTTTATCTCCATTTTACAGGTGAAAAAAACAAAAATGTTCAAGTGACAAGATTACACGTCAGAGAAGTAAACTGGGATTTGACTGTATACAGCGTGACTCCAGGGGCAGCTTTTTAAATAAAACTCAGATATAACGTGGCTTAGGTTTCGCAGGCCATACGGCTTTGTCATGACTCCTGAACTCCGACACTGTGGCCTGAAAGCAGCCATTAGGCAATAGGTGGCTTATGTAAATGAGCATGACAGTGTGTCAATAAAACTTTAGTTATGGCACAGAAAATTTAATTTCTTTAACTTTTATACATTGTAAAATATTATATTTTTGGTTTTTCTAACCAAGTAAAAATTTAAACATTTTTGTTATGATGTGGTTAGTACAAAAAATGGGTAATGAGCTGGATTTGGCCAACAAGCTATAGTTTGCAGAGCCCTAAAAAGGGGTATAGTTTGCTATACTTCTTTCTACTGATGGTATCTTATGCAGGGTGCTTAACCCTCAGCTCCCTCATTCTTAATCACTAGGCCATGACTCCTTGATTGACAGTGTGCAGTCAGTCATTTGCTCATCTACACATTCACATTTTTATTTAACAAATATTTATTGAACCATGCACTGGGCTAGATGCCAAAGATGCTAGATTTGGTCCCTGCTCCAATCAAGCTGATATTTCAATAAGACGCACAAGCAAATATTCTACTTTTATTCTATTGATATTTCGAATAGATGCACAAGTAAGTATTCTACTTTGTGACAAGTGTATGATGGCAAAGCACAGAGTGCTATGTGACAACTAACTTGAGAATAAGGAGCTCAGAATGTCTCAAAGGTGTCATGGGAAAATAGACACTTTTTGGACATAGGGAGTCCCATACCAGAAGGAAGCCTCAGCTCATATTTTCACATATCCTTCTCAGGTTTGGCCCTCTTGGAAGACTGATAAATTATCTTAATCACAGGACCCAGTCCATCGCTCTAATTCCTCAACGAAAGATGTTTTTGTTTTTTATTGCTGTGTGTAATAAGTTACTACACAATTAGCACCTTAAAACCACATGCATTTATTACCTTAGTTTCCATGGGTCAGGAGCCTGGACATGGCTTAACTGGCCCCTCTCTTCAGGGTCTCACTAGTCTGTGATTAGAGTATCAGTTAGGCTACACTCTCACCCAGAAGTCTGATTGGAGAAAAATCTGCTTCTGAGCACATTCCTATTGTTAGCAGAATTTATTCTCTTGGGCTGTAGAACTCAAGGACAGCAGGAGAATGAGCCTGTCTTCTCAGAATCATATCAATAGAAGTATTTATAAGTACATATGTAATAACATAATGAAGAGAGTGATGTTACCCTTACTATATAAAATACCTTAGTCAGGGAAGTAGCAATCCATCCATCACTTTTGCCACGTTCTATTGGCTGGAAGCACATCACAGGAAAGGGCTCAACCATGATATTATACTCAAGATCATGGAGGTCATCTTAGCACTCTGCAGCCACAAAAGACTCATCTGAAACATAGGACTAACAGCGGTACCTGAGTCACTGGGTTGGCTATTCAATTAAAGACCTTACAATGCTGCCTAGCACATAGGAAAGGCTCATTATCACTATCCTTATCATTTGCCACCACCACTATTAAGAAGGTTCCGGCCATATTTCATGCAGCTTAGAGCATCATTCTGTCTCTTCAAGCTGCATTGGGGTATTACTATGCAGAGGGTAACTCCTCTTCTTTATCTCCAGGGACTTCCTGCATCATACTGAGTCCACATTCCCTCTGACGTCTTAGAATTTTCAAGCTGGAGCTACTGGCTCTGTGCCATGCCATTTTCTAGGTAGAAATGTTTCTGTCAGAGCTGGGTTATGTCAACTTTTGCCCATAACCTCTGAGCTCCAGATTCCAAATGCTAATTTGCTTTGATTCACAGAATTCATCCCACGGTCTTTTATTGCCTGCCAACTGAATATCAAGTGTTATGCTTTCTCCTTCTCAGTAGCTTTGCTCCAACACATATCCCCAGAATTTTCTCATTTTGCCTGTTTTAATTTAGATTCATTGTCACTTTTCCCCCATTCTATTTAAGTTTGAGTCCATTTTAAAAAGCAATATCTACAGCTTCAAGGTGCCAAAGAAATGGTACACCTCACTGACCCTCTCTTATACTGCATAGCAATGCCTCACCTAAGGTTTTCTTTCTCCCTCTCTTTTCCTACAGTTTTTCCTGTGAGATTCAAAATTGCTCCTTGCCTCCTCAAAAAAAATTTTTTAAAAACCCTCTGGTACTTCAGTTGACTGTCTTTTGTTTCTTCCTTTCTTTCATTCATTTATTCTTTCTTTCTTTCCATTTCTTTCTTTTTTTTTTTTTTTGGTGGGGGTAGACTTCGATTTCCTAGAAATTCTTTCTANCTGCATAGCAATGCCTCACCTAAGGTTTTCTTTCTCCCTCTCTTTTCCTACAGTTTTTCCTGTGAGATTCAAAATTGCTCCTTGCCTCCTCAAAAAAAATTTTTTAAAAACCCTCTGGTACTTCAGTTGACTGTCTTTTGTTTCTTCCTTTCTTTCATTCATTTATTCTTTCTTTCTTTCCATTTCTTTTTTTTTTTTTTGGTGGGGGTAGACTCCGATTTCCTAGAAATTCTTTCTAAAAGATTTCACTCACATTAAAAGATTCAAGTGAATCTTTTTATGTGAGTGATATAGTTACTATATCATTAGTAATAATGATGATGTTATTAACAACAACTAATACTGCCAGAACCCTAATTATATTCTAGGACATGTTCTAAGATCTTTGTACACATTAACCCATTAAACCCTCATCTCAGAAGTCAGAAAACTAAAGCACGGAGAATTTAATTAACTTGCCAAAGGTTGCCCAGCTCCTCAGTGGCAGCAGGATTCATGTGTAAGCTGTCTAATTCCAAACCCTATATTTTCAACTGTTACCCTATTCTGCCTCTCTGCATAGACTTTGGGAAAATTTGGGGGGAGTGTGATTCCATTTTCAAAAACAAACCTTGACTGCAAATGAGGGGCTGAGGTAGTAAGAAAACAAGGCAGAGAAGGGGAAAGTCTAACCCATGACATGTGAGGGAGGGGCAGGGGCAGGATGGGGGGGTGGGGTAAGCTCCATCTCTAACACCTCAAAGTGCATATATTGCTTTTTAAAAATTAGCTCAAATGGAATTGAATGAGACAAAAGGTGATACTGAGTCCAGATTAAAACAGTGAGAGAAGGCAAAGAAACAGTGGGAAAAAGTGTTGGGGTGTGGATTCCAGCAGAATTGGTTCAAATCCTGGAGACTTAATATCCAGCTGAATGTTGAGGAACAAATTCAGCCCCCACATTTGATTAAATAAATGTTTATTCCTTAAAGTAAGCTAGTGATCACAAATGGATTCCTTTATATTCATTAAAACATTTGTTCCTGCATACTCTAGAAAGTGACATCTAGTTTGCTTTAGCCCTATTGCTTTATACTTTTCAACACATCAAAATAATGATATATAATCATATATAATATTTGATCATTAAATATTATCTAATAGTACTCAATACTGGGCTTTTCACTATCTTTATTTTTATAGAAGATTACATCTTTCCATGTTTTAACTTGTGATGTTTGATGTGGGTAGCCATTCCATTCACTCGGTAAACAGATACTTACGTTTACAAGGATAATAATCTCTGCTAAGCTTCCGTGTGACACCAGGTTCTGTGCTAAGCCCTGCATGTAGAATGACTTGTCTAAACCAGACCCAATCTTTACCTTCCAGTGCTGAACCAAGTGGGATTGCCAATGTTCAACTGTGTTTTGCTTACAAGAGTGGCAATTTCCTATGGTTCAAACTAATAATAGGGATATACAAGGTCCAGCAGAAGTAACGCCTGATTGAGTGTGGTTGGTAGGGTAATAACATGGGTGTAATAACTTATAGTTTTTATTTGAACATTTTACTTAAAACGTCACATGGTGTGTTTGACTGTGATGTTGTTATGTTACAGAATTACATGCTTATGAATTTGTAATAAAAGATTTTGTAATAAAAAGGGGCATTATTTGTGTTGGGCCCTGTGTATTAAATGATTACACAAACAGAAGTAGAATTATAATCTAAGAGCCATGAAGGAAAAATATGGGATTCTATGTAAAAGGGGGGGCAAGTGAGTAAATCCTGGTTTCAGGATGGTGTTCGGGGGGAGGGGGGTGCCTCTTCTCCAGCCTTGTGTTGCATCCCAGGTGGAAAGAATTCCATTAAAGAAACAGTCCCACCCTCCCTCCAGCCTCCTCCCAGGGTGAGTTAGGGAGAGACTGCTGCTGAACCCCTGTCCTTCTTCCTTCCAGGGCTCACCCACTGCAGAAATATCGGCTTTGCTTGCTTCTTCATGCCTAAGTTTTTCTTCCTTTTTTTCAAAATACACATAATATAAAATTTACCATTTTGACCATGTTAAGTGTACAATTCAAGGGCATTAAGTACATTCACGCTGTTCTGCAACTATCATCACCATTTATCTCCAGAACCGTTTTCATCAGGCCCAAATTTAAGTGTTTACCTCACTTATTCACTGGCAACTCTAGGAGGTGAACACTGCTACTATCTCTACCTTACAGATGGGTTCAGCAGAAGCTTAAAAAGGAGTCTAACTAAAGGCCCACAGCTACTAAGCAGCAGATCCCGAACCTGAACCCAAGTAGCATGATTCCAGAATCTGTCCTGTCAACACTAGTATTACTGCTCTTGGTGTTAACTTCCAGGTTATCATAAACAACCGAAATGAACTCTATTTAATCAAACAGAAAAAGAATTGTCAGAAGAGTCCCCAGTAGCTTACATCACCAAAGAAGCAACTGAAAATTAGACTTGGAAATGGGAAAGAATCAGGGGAAACTAGATGGTCAAAATTATAGTGAAAATATCACCACAAGAAGAGTCCACTGAGAGTGTCTCGACCACCTCCACAGCCCACATCTTTGTCTCAGTAGCTCTCAATTCAAGGTCCTCGGAAGGAGGATGGTATTGGCTGAACTTAAGTCTGGAGCCAATCTTTTATTCTCCAGAGATCATGGGAAACAACTATCTAGCCTTTTAGATTCTGTGGCAGAAGCACTGACCAGGCACGTCTCTCTCCAAGGCAGTCTGCAGCTGATGCCCAGTCAGGGGGATGTGCCTACCGCCTTCCCAGTTTTCTGTCCTACTGGTGCCCCCCTGCCCCTATTATTTGCTTAATAATTCTCTTCAAACAGACTCTACATTTTATTTAATTTATTTTAAAAGGGAACTTCATATTACTGCTGAGGAGATGGGTTAGATGGGCTAGCTATATTTTGCCTCCTGAGAGTCATTCAGATAAACATAAAACTCTGAAAGTTCACCCAGGAGCCACCCAAGAGCGCCCTGTGTTCCAGGAGATGCTGCTGTAGTATAAGTGCTACCTTCTCCTTTGCTGGGAAGTTGTGACGATAGGGAACAAATGATGATGTCCAGAGAGACTACAGGAGGCTCCATGTTTATCAGTAAAATTCAGAGTCAGGGGCCTCTGGGGAACCCTCCTTTGCCAACACTCTTCTTTCTTCATGGCCTTAACCGAGCCCCATGGCACCACTGCTTCTTGGCCGACTCGACGCTGGCGTTGAGCAATGAAGACAGAACGCAAGCACAGCCCCACCTTGGATGGCAGGCATGAATGCCCTTCTCTGCATTTCCCCAAATGCTATTTAGGCCTAACATTTATTTTCTGTTAAGAAACAGAATTCAGTCTCTTATACTCTCTTTATTTCCTCTTTCCCAGACCAACAGATTGACCAAATAAACAAGCAAACATGAGCCTTACCCAAAAAAAGGGGAGAGGGAATGGGAGATAGAAGCAATTTTGTTTAGGAAATACAGTCTTTGGCTTGCAGCTAAAGTGATGAGCAAATTTATTTATATAATATATATCCATCCACCTAGGACTACCCTCACACTGCAAGAGTATAAATGCTGCATAAAAACTACCTTCTCTCTGCGCAGAAAGTCCTGTAAACAGACCTGCTGTGAATACAAAGCAGGACCCCAGGCGAAAGGAGGAGGGCCTTTGGAGGAATCTGAGAAGGAGATGCTACACACTCCAGCCCTGCACATGTCCTTCCATCCTCCCTCCACAACCTTACTCTTTCATCTCCCTCCCTCTTTCTCCTCCTCCTCCTTCTCCTCCCCTCGTCTTCCACATCCTCCTGCTTCCTAGAAGGTAGATGAGCTGGTGGCCTGGAGAATTCTGGGCAGAGCTCCAGAGGTGCTGTGCTGGAATGAGAGCTCTCATACTGGTTTCCCTAAACTGGGAGCTGCTCTCAGCATCTCTGATCTTCCTTCCAAGAAGTGGACAGGCCATGGGAATTCGTCTCAGAGCAGTTAGTCATAAATCCTCCTCCTTAATATAGTGGACTGAATGAGATAATCAATTAATTAATAAGTCATGCTGCTCTCAACTAATACATATGCCAACACAGCGAGAAACTGGAAAAGCACAAGGGAAATGAAGAAAGCGAGAGGCTTCCTCTGCGAGACAGGAGTAGTTACTTGGAGAGTGGTGTCAGTTCAGCCAATGTCTGTTTATTCAGAATGCAAGCAACCAGGGAACTCAAAATAAGCAGAAAGGTTTCTTGGAATTTTGAAAGAACAGTTAATGCTCGTAACTATAAGGTGCTCAGGTCTTATGAGATCTCGACATGAACTCCAAATCAAAAGGAGGTGGTTTTTTTTTTCCATATGGAGTTTTAGAATAAAATAGGTTCCAACTTTCTGAAAATTAGCTATGAGGGTGTTTTCTCTGGGGCTATTCTCAGTTAATGTGGATATTCTGTCCACCGAATAATCTACTTTTCAGTGATTCCAGGATGTGGGGGCTGAAGGATGAGGGAAACAGGATCAGCTGTGTCCTGGGTTTACTCGGGGAAGGCTGTGTCACAGTTTAAAGGACACTGAACTTGGAGTCTAGAAAACTGGGTGGGAACCCTGGTTCTTCCACTTATCAGAACAGAAGTGCCACTGTTAGGGCATGAGTCTCAGCTTCTCAATCCGTATGATGGGAAAATCATTTCATCTTCACAAAGTGGCTATGGATGAAATAAGAAAGGGTGTGTGTGAGTGCTTCACATGTTATAAGCATACTCAAATGCAAGGCATAATTACAGTCATTTATAACAACAGACACTCAGGTTGGAATCATGCCCTCAATTCTCTTCTTCCCTCCCTCTCTCCCTCCTAGGGGGCATAATGATATTGGTGATAACTACTGCTCATGGAAATTATATCTCTGCATTTGTTCTTCCTTCAGAATAAATTTCAACAAAATCCATTAAAATATTTAAGGCAATACACCTACTCGTAAAGTGTTATTAATCTCTATTTTATTTCAAGATGTTGGTCTAAGGATAAAGAAATGAGAGTTTAGATATTCTTTGATGCAGTTTGGTAGGGAGGTGAATTTTAATAGACTTAGCCCACTCCCTTCAAACTGTCAACAAACAGAAAGACAGAGAGAGAAAGTTGGACAGCCATGAAATATCCAGCAACTAAGCCAATGTCAAGATCTCTCATATGCTTAAAAGGTTGTAATAAGTTGAGAAGAGAATGTTTTGCCCACAAACTCAATATCCACACAAATGGCAAGTTTATATTCTGTTCAGTGTCTAGGAATTGAATTGTTTTAAAACTTTCTCCTACTATTTCTTGAGTCTTTATGGAATGAACACTGGAGACATGTTTGATAGATGATAGACAGATAGATGCAGAGATGGATTCCATTGATACAGATCCTTTCTCCTGTTCACAAGGGGACACAAGACAAAGGGAGTTAAGAAGAAAAGTGTGCAATGTGACTGGATTAAAAGGAACCTAACAAAATCATCTTAGCCCCATCTTTTAATTTTTTTAATTAAAAATTAAGACACCCAACAGATGCAGATAAAGATGTTGAACATCACTATTCACTAGAAAAATTAAAATGAAAACCATAGTGAGAGATCATCTCACACCTGTTAGATGGCTATTATCAAAAACCAAAACATAACAAATGCAGATGAGGATATTGAGAAGAGGGAACCCTCACACTCGATTGATGAAGATGTAAACTGGTAGAGCCATGATGAAAAGGAATCGAGACTTCTCAAAAAATTAAAAGTGGAACTATCATATGACCCAGCAATTCTATTTCTGAGTATGTGTCCAGAGGAAATAAAATCATTATTTCAAGAAATATCAGCATTCCCATATTTATTACAGCATTATTTACAATAACCAATGTACAGAAATACCCTAAGTGTCTGTTGATAGATGAATAGGTAAAAAAAAACATGTGGTATAAACATACAATGGAATATTATTTAGTCTTCAAAAAGGAAATCCTATCATTTGAAACAACATGAAAGAACTTGTTGAAGGTTATTTTGTGAAGTAAAATATGCCATGCAGAGAAAGACAAATGCTGCATGGAATCACTTATATGTGCAATTTTTTAAAAACTCAAACTCATAAAAATAGAGAAGTCTACTCATAGTTGTCAGGGGCTGAGTGGGGGGATTGGGATCAAAAGAGATTAGTAAAAGGGTACAAACTTTTAGTTATAAGATGAATGCCATCCAAGGACCTTAAGTAAAACATGGTGACTATAGTTAATAACACAATATTGTATGTTTGAAATTTGCTGAGAGAGTACAATGTGAATGTTCTCACAAAAAAAAGTAAATCTGTGAGATGATGGAAGCATTAATTCAATGGGGGAGTTCTTTCACAATGCATATCAAACCAAGGTATACACTTTAAATATCTTATAACTTTATCAATTATGCCTTAATAAAGCTGAAAGAAAATAAAATCTAAAAAAGAAAGATCACAAAGCCAGTCAATCCTGCAACTGTTATTAATAGCAGCTAATGTTGCCCTGGCTAGTGTGCCTCGGTTGTTTGGGCATCATCCTATAAACCAAAAGGTTGTGGGTTTGATATTTGGTCAGGGCACAAGCCCGGGTTGCAGGTTTGGTTCTCAGTTGGGGTGCATGCAAGAGGCAGCCAATTGGTGTCTCTCTCTCACATCAATGTTTTCTCTCTCTGTGTCTCTCTCCTTCCCATCTAAACATGTCCTCAGGTGAAGATTAAAAAAACAACAACAGTAGCTAATGTTCCTTCGGCACCTACCATGTACCAGGTTTTACACTAAGCCCTCTATGTGTGATACCTCATTGAATATTCCCAGAACAATCAGAATACCATTCTACAACAAGGAAACCAAGGCTCAAGAAGGGAAGGCAACTCACCCAAGGTCACTCAGCTGGTAAGACACAGAGACAGGATTGGAACATTGAGCTGTACAGAACCCAAGACTCCTTCTGGTTTCCAATCTAGCACAAGTTCCTTTATATATCTTAATCTGAAATTTTAATTTAAAATGTTCCTTTCATTCCAGTCGTAAGTGGAAAAATTCCCTTTTTTAATGAACATATGGAAAAATAATCATCTCCTCAAATTGCATGTTCCCTTTTTTTCTGGTAACATCTGTTGCAAGCACTGAAGACTAGTTCAGCCGGGGCCAGACTGCCCCATAAATAAGCCATGCCGTGGCTGAGTCTGTGTGGCTGTCACTGTTATAAAATAGACGAGACCATGTCAGAGAGCAGCCAGCATTCACCTCCAGGAGCACTTGTTTCCAAATTGTCCTTGACAGGTTACTAGCAGAGTGTTTCAGAGGGATGCATTAAATATCGGCACAAGTGCTCTGAGAGTGCCCTTCCACTTCCTGGGGCTGGCACTTTGATTTCTTCCACTTCCATTTGGTTTTGCCTTTACTACCAGAAGGAAGGAAGCCGAGAGCATCTCCTGCGGCAGCTGGTCTGGCTGCAGGGTTCCTCTCCTGGCCTTTGAATAGCAGGAGGACATAACTATGAGTTGACGAGGTACATGGTCTCCAAGGCTAAGAGATGTGGGTTTGAATCCGAGCTCTATGATTTACCAGCCACATGGCCCTTGGCAACTTCCTGAGCCTCACGGTTTTCAACTATGGAGTGGGGATAATGCTCTCCTCCAACAGCTGCAGTGAAGAAGACTAAAGTGTGTTAATAATAGCTAATGTTTATTCAGTATTCACTATATATGAGTACTGACTCTTCAATAAACACTGAACATGTATGTTTTACTCATACCATTCTCACAAAAGGCAATAATGGGCAATATTATTGTCCCCATGTCACAGATAAGGGAAACTGAGGCATAGAGGTCATGTAACCAGTTTATTGTCTCACAGCAAGCTTTGCACCAGACAACCTGGCTTCACATCTAACATCCTTCAGTGAACACAGTTAACAGAGTGCCTGGCACATGGAAAGTGCTCAGTAGATTTTAGTTATATTTTGTCACTGAGCTGCCTCCTAATTGCTCATCTATTCAAAAAGCACAATCATCAGTGTCTTGAGGGAAGAACAACAGAATTACCATTTATATACTACAGGTTTGTGCCAGAGGCTCTACTTCTACTTTCTCATGGAACTATCACAGAATACTGTATGTTAAGTCCTGTCATCCACATTAAATATATGGAGAAGCTATGATTCTAACAAGCTGAGAAATCCTTCCAAGGCACATAGGGGCACTGAAGTCCAAACCAGTCCACACCACACTGGCAAGCCCTTGTAACATACACCATCTAAATCAAGCAGATCCTTTCTATTCTGATTCACCAGGTCTTAGGTGGGAACTGAGATTCTGTAACTCTAACAAGCACCCAGGCAATGCCATTGATTTGGTGTATGGACAACGCTTTGAATAGCAGAGAGGTAAGAGAGCCCTTCAGCTCCTCCATGTTTTCCACTCCTTGCCACTTGAGTCTCGAGAGGCTTCTAAGGGTGTAGAATTTTGACTGAGAATTCGTTTTGACTTCTTTATCTCTATGGAGTAGGATTTTCTGAATCACCCCTGCCTCCCACCCATGCGACCCTCACCACCAACATTAGTATAATGCACATATGCACATACATTCTCTTTCTTCCTCTCATCCTCTCTCTCTCAACCTCTCTTAAGTTTATATGTCTTTGGTCACATGGTCTCTGCACACATTTCATATTAAATCATTCTGAGGTCAAATGAAAGTTCAAATTGTTACTAGGCATGTTTAACTCCAAGAGGAGAATTTCACCATAAGGCAAAAGACAGCAGCACCAGCAACTTCCTAGTAAATAATGACTTAAGTAATGATAACGAGCCTAATGACATTCAATGGTACTACATGGTTAAACTTTTCACAGACTAGTTAAACCTTTCCCATTCTCAAATTCTAACCCAGGAGAAATATTTAAAAGGTTCTTTCTAAAGCAGCCCTTCCTTTTGCTGCTATGCCCTTTGCTAGCCTACGATTTCATAGCTGTTGTCCTTCTAGTTCAGCCTTATTTCCCTATGTGTCCCCCAAGATGCCCTTGGCCCAGCTGTGCAGGACTTTCAGATCCTTGACTGACGTGATCATTCCTGCTTCAGGGCCTTTGACTATACACTTCCCTCTTTCTGGAGTCTCTTCTCCCATCTTTCATTTTCTGGAGGTCTCTCTACCTCCAAGTCCAGAGTTTCCTTCCATAGGGCAGAGTCTGTGTAGAGGACACACTCACTGACCCGGGTCATCATTCCAAGAGGTTGACTTCCTAACCTCTCCAGGAAGAATGACCCTTTTTGGTGACGCGATAAGAAGCAAAGAAAGCAATCAAGGTGAAAGAAAGTCATAAGGGCTAGCAACTCATGAAAGCCACTAGGGTGACCTCTGTCATCACTCAGTCAAAGATTTCCTTCCTGAGTCAATGTCAACAGGTAGGACAGGTGAAACAACATGAACTCACAAGCACTGCATTTGTGTTTGCTGGTGGGAACACCACCGGTGGAAGAAACAATAAGGAGACCCCACCACCAAGAGGACCTTGTGCATAAAACTCAGTACATCCTCTCTCAGTCGCAATTCAAACCTCTTGTATAATCTCCGTTATTGTCCTCTGAGAACTTCTCCTGGATTCCCCTCAATGATTTTCTCTTCCTTGTGATGTGGAAACGTCAAACCACAATATCACTTCCTCTTTATTGTGCTTGGGTCTTCAGGCATCTCTCTAACATAGACTTAGTCTTCCTGACCAGATCATGTTTGCCTAATTCTACTGATTTAATATGTGTTGTTTACCATAACAGAGCAAAATATACAAAATAATCCCTAGCACACAGAATCTCTCCCAGCTATAATTTATATACTTGCTAATATAATTATTGTAAGCAAACACTTGATATGTGGTGGGTGCTGATCTAAGCACTTTACATGTATTAACTCATTAAACTTCAAAGTAACTCTGTTTGGAGGAAGGTACTACTATCTGCCCCACTGTACAAATTCAGAAGTTGAGACACAAAGAAGCGAAGTGATTTGCCCAATGTCACACCGACAGTAAGTAGTAGTGTTTAAATTTGAACTCAGGCTGTCTGGATCCCACACACTTAGATCGCTATACACAATGCTACTCTTGTTTACAGGATGCATAGCCACACTTATTACTTAACCTAATAATTTCTCCTTATGTTAATTAATTTATCTCTTGGTCAGCACATTCTATCAGCATCATATGTTATTTCAAATGCCATGAAAATTTGAAGAAAAAAAGAGCACTGTGCTGTGAGAAAGAGAAACGATAGGGGTCTAATTTCAATTGGGAGAGTAAAGGAAGCACTCACTGGGGAAAAAAAAAAAAAAACTTGAATTGAGGCCTGAAAACTGAGAAGGGGCCAAGATGATGAGACCTGGGGTGGAAGAATGTTCTAATGTTCTAATTCTCCTGGGCAGAGAACATTCTCTAATGTTCTAATAACCAAATCCCAAGAGCAGGAAAGTGACTGGCACCTTCAAAGAACCAATCTAAAACCTTTGTGGTTGGGTTACAGTAAGAGGAAAATGGTGGGTGTGTGGTCAACCATTTCACGAAATGTGACAGTGAATTGGGACCAAGAACAAGTAATCAGAGCAATGTGGAATCAGGAACTATTTTTGTTTGGGGGATAGGCATTTGAATGTTTCAGAGGTGATTGCTTAGAGAAGAGACTTAGATGAAGACCAGAGAAGGAAATAGTGTTGTATTAAGAGCTCTCCAGATGACTCCAATGGGGGCCTAAGCTTCAGAGGTGGAATGAGTACCAGGATAGGAGTCATCATCCCCCTATCTAAACTCTACTTGTTCTACAAGTCCCAGACCAACAGCCTACCTCCCACACCATGAAACCTTCTCCAGCCCCACAGTTGACTACTTGGGCACTGTAAGTCCTCTGGTTTTAGGTATGTGCCTCCTATGTGTGATCCTCGGGGAAACTCACCAGAATGATGGAATATTGACAGAGAGGGCAGAATGGAGTGAAAAGGAGAGAAGGAAATGAGGGAACCCCTCAACCCTACCACCAAATCTGTTTTCTCTGCAGATTCTCTTCCCACCTTTTCCTTCCATCGCTCATAATGGAAGTCCGTTGAATGACAGAACCACAGACAACGAAGCTGCTCATCTGACACTGAGGAACTAAGGACCAGAGTGGGGAAGTCATGCAGCCAGATGGCTAGCTACACGGTTGGCTGTCTTTGCTCCTTCTGCCCTACAGGACTACCCACAGGAAACTCTGAAGGGATGTACAGCAAAGAAACATCAGTTCAGCCACAGAGCCTCAACTCACACAGATCCCTTTAACAGGTCTTATTCGGGCAATCTCATAAAGCTGCAGACTATAGCTCCTCTTTCTTTTATACTGGAAGTGTCAGGAGCCTCTCGAGCCATTTATTTGATGGAGAGGTTGCTAAATGTTACGGCAAACGGCCACATCAATCTGGGTAATAGCTGAGTGTTGGTGTCTGCTAAACCCTAAGACCTCACCAACCTGCAAGGAAAAGTTTTCCTGACTTCCAGACCATGGTCTGCATAAATATCAGGAACAGGACGGCCATGCAATACAATGGACTCTGGCCTGGATGTAAGGGGTGATCTAGTTTAGCCCTGATTCTGCTTCCAGCTTGTGTGGCCTGGAAGAAATCACTTATTCTCTCTGGGGAAGATTTTACTAGAAGGAAAAGAGCCTAATATAAATAGCCCCAAACATGCACACACAGACTTTAGAAGCAAGTGCATCCTCTCAGAATTGGGTGTTGCCAGTGAATTCTTTCACTTCTCTGTCAACTGACTGTGGTTACCATACTACTTACTGCTGTGTAGCAAGATCCCAGGGGTGTGCAACAATCAGAATTTACATAGCTCATGCGTCGGCAACTTGACTAATGTAGGCTCAGCTGGGATGACGGATTTAATCTGAGCTTGGTTGGGGTAGCTAGCTCTGCTCCATGGGTGTCTCATCATCTCTTGGCTCTGGCAGACTAGCCCGGGTATCTACTTCTCATGGTGATAGCAGAGGTTCAAGAGAGCAGGCAGAAACACACAAGGCCTCTTAAGGTTTAGGCTCAGAACTGGCACTCTGCGACTCTCACACTATTCTGTTGGCCAAAGCAGTCATCCACATGGGCAAACACGAAGTTAAGGGGCAGGGAAATATAATCCATTCCTTTAATGCAAGGAGCTACAAAGTCATGTGGGACAGGACATGCACAGAGAGAGGAGCCAATGAATTGCTCCACCTGCCAAACCCAACAACCAGGCCACTGCCCTCACCTGGAATGAGTCACCATCCCCCTATCTAAACTCTACCTGTTCTACAAGTCCCAGACCAACAGCCTACCTCCCACACCATGAAACCTTCTCCAGCCCCCAGTTGACTGCTTGGGCACTGCAAGTCCTCTGGTTTTAGGTATGTGCCTCGTATGTCTCTGGCCAGCTAGTGACTGCCTCCTAGAAGACTGTATGAAATGTGCCTGCATCAGTATCCAAGGTACTAGCCCCACAACTGGAGTTCAGTCGACAAGGGTTGGTTGTTAGATTAGGCTTGTACGAAAGGGATGTGGTGTTGGTTCTTATTTTCTAAGAAGGGGAGGAAATGTTTATTGTCTCTGATATAACTGCCTTACCTAAAACGTGTAGGGAGCCAAAAGGTGTCATTCCCCTTCTGGAATAAGTGAGTGGGAACCAACCTATGGTTCATCTGTGGTCACTGTACTTTCTCACATTGGCCTCAGAGCAGTGCTACCTGTGCAGCAATTACCATAAGGCCCCCTTCAGCTTGCACAAAACCCCTTCATTCTCCTGAAAGCCCAGACCTAGCCCATGCTGTGGGGCTAAGGAGCAGACCACACAGAGTCCCTCTGGGGGATCCTGAATCGCTCATGTGAACCCTGATACTCAAATCTTTCTCACTGAGGAACGCTTCCCTCTACAAAGTCAACTGCTGCACAAGGACCCACACATCCAGACCTCAATTGAGATTTACCCAATCTATACCCAACGACAAATTTCATCTTGCAAAAGCAAGAAAATTGGGTAGAAGAGAAAACAAATGTAAATTTAAAAAAATGAAACCAAGAGCATGTCTAACACTCACAATTAATTACAGTGCATCTTTAATAATACCCAGCTTTTAGGGTGCTGGGAGGAGTCAATGATAAAACATGTGTGGATGGGACCAGTACGGTTTCTGCCACAGAGCCCAGTGAGTGATCTCCTTTCTCACACTCTTTGGATCTTCCTTATCAGCCTCCTTCATTCTCAAGGTCTACCTCACCTCTGGCTACAGGACCAACCTGGTGGGTCTCAAAATAAACACAGCCTGATTCCCACATAGATGCCTTATCCCCCAGGGCCACTCAACATTCTGTTCTGCCACTTTGTTCAAGGTCAGAGGCAGTCAAGCCCCCTGCACACCAGGCCATAGATCCTCTCCCCATCCCCCTGTTAAGTGCCCAGGGACTACTTTGCACACACCTCTCAGCAGCCGCTGTAGCAGATAAACATTGCAGACCTACAAGCAGAATTTATTAGCTCCGTAAGTGCTCACCCTCCTCAGCACTCCTGTTTCCAGAGGCATCTGTGGGCTCTGGCAGAGAAAAGAGCGAGAGAGTCCAGCATCCCCTGATGCCCTGTTGTGGTTCCTGTGGTCACCCGGAGCACATCAAAGCAGCTTCCTGACTTTGCAGACACGAATCAGAGCCTGGCAGAGGCTTTTCAGGCCTGGCTGTGCCACTCTGCTCAGAGTACAATTTAGCACATGTTTTCCACACTATTTCAGAAAGTGGAGACCTGCAGAGATTTGGTAATTGGCAACCCAAGTCCTAGCACACCTTCGTCCCTGCAGAACCCCTTGTTATTCTAATTGCTTGGAGACCCATTTTCATATTCCAAGACCAGGAGCCAAAGACTGTAATAACCTGAAGACAACAGATACTAAACTTTCTCACTGCCTCTGCTCTGGACAGAATGTTTTCTCCTGGGTAGGCCAAAAAGTTCATTTATTTTTTCCCCATGTGATGGCTCTAGTCATGCTTAGTTTTCTTTAATTTCATTAGAAACATTTTGTTAGATTTTATTGTGACAGCTGTCATATCAGTGTGCATTTAAAAAAACATCAGAGATTGGTAACTTTTTGTGTGGCCATTTTAATATTGAAAATGGAAGAAAATATGTAATATTTTTGGTGTATGATGCTTTCTTATTTTAAGAAAGGTAAAAATGCAACTGAAACACACACACACAAAAGATTTGTGCAGTGTGTGGGGAAGCGCTATGACTGATCAAATGTGTCAAAAGTGGTTCGCAAAGTTTCTTGGTACTATTGGCATTTTGGCCAAATAATCCTTTGCTGTGGGCTGTCTTATTCATTGGAAGATCGTATGAGATGATTAGCATCACCCTTGGCCTCTACCAACCAGAAGCCAATAGCAGGAGCTAGCCAACATATACAAAATGCCCAAATCAATAGTTACTGGTGAAAATGAAAAAATGCATCTTTTATTTTACAAAAAATACTAAATGGACTTTTTTGACCAACCCAATATTTCAGCTTTAGTGGCACAGCGGGATCATCCTAGAGACACCTGTGATTTAAGAAAGACACTTAGGTCAAGGTCCGCAGGAGGAAGGGATGCATCCAAGTTACCCCAAAGAGGAAAAAGCTGGCTTGAGAGGTGGTGAGCACTCAAGGGGCTCAAATTGACCCTTCAGTCAGGCTAAAAACCTTGGCATTATATATATAGTTCTTCTTCCTCTCTGGCTTGCTGACTCATCAAATCTGCAAGTCCTGGCAATGTTAACCTGCTAAATAGTTCTTGAATCTCTTCAGTCCTCTCCACTCCCATTACCACAGCCTCAATGCACATCTTACCTAGACTAGTCTCTGGACTCACTCTCCCCTCACCCGGTTTGAGTCTCCTGCCTTCTAAACCAGGGATCAGCAAACTACAGCTCATAGACCAAATTGGGCCTGGCATCTGGTTTTGTAACTAAAGTTTTATTGGAACATAGCCACGCCCATTTGTTTACATGTTGTCTATGTCTGTTTATGCTACAGAGTTGAATAGTTGCAAGAGACCATGTGGCCCACAAAATAAAAAATATTACTGGCCCTTTAAGAAAAAGCCTGCCAAGCTCTGCCCTAAACCACCGCCAGTCACTTATCTCAGTTAAGATTCACCAACTGTTCTCCCTGCCCAACAGGAAAAAAATTGAATTCCTTGGCATGCACGCAGCATCCTTTATGAATCACTCCTTAAACTATCACAGGAATTATAAGTTGGCAGCCCACAGGTTTCTTGTGGTATATATCTTTTGCAGTCTGCACAAAGTTTAAAATGTTTAATGGATTGCCAATTTTTGAAAATTATAAGATTATACATAAAAAGGCAGATGCTGACTTATCTTAAGAAAAATAGGGAGCTCTGGCAACAATTGGACCCCATGTCCACAGGACACCTACCAGCCAGAATCCACGGCAGCTGCCCCCATGGGACAGTGCCTGTGCTCTCCAGGCCACCAGACTCCACACTCCCTGGCGCCATAACCAGGCCCACTTGGCTCACACAGGCGTGCCTCTGACCGCCCTTGACCTTCTTTCTTCCCTTACCAACCAGTCCTCTCCCTGGAACTATTTCCTACACTTACACCAAAAGACTGAGTTCCCAAAGGAGCCATGCTTTCTCCCACCAACACGCTTCTACACAAGCTACCCCCTTGAATTGGATTTCCAGGGTTGCCATAACAAAGTACCACAGACCGCGGGGTTTATACGACAGAAATTTATATTTCCTCACAGTTCTGGAGGCTGGAATCTGAGAGCAAGGGTACCACAGGGTGGCTTCTTCTGAGGCCTCTGTCCTTGGCTTGTAGCTGGCCACTTTCTCCCTGCATCTTCACCTGGTCTTCCCTGTGTATGTCCATGTCCTGACCTTCTCTTCTTATAAAGATGCCAGTCATATAGTCATATTGGATCAGGGCCCACCCATGACCTCATTATACTTAATTAACTTTTAAGGACCCTATCTCCAAATACAGTCACATTCTGAGTTAATGGGGGTTAGGACTTCAACCTGTGAATCTGGAAGAGGCACAGTTCAGCCCGTAATACCTCTCTCCCAGGAATGTCCTCCCCTACCTTACTCATCTAAGAAAGGCTCACTCTTTCTTTAAGAACCAGATCAAGCACCACCTCCCTGGTGAGGCCTCCTCAGAAATTCCTTGAAAAAATCCATCTCATATTTCTTTGTAACTTGTGCACACCTTCACTAGAGAACTATGGCCTTGCCCTGTAATGGTTTAATTTCCCTTTTTCTCCCATTGAACTGAGTGCTTCTGGGGGTAGCAACTATTTTTTTCCACCTTTATTCATTCAGTAAACATCTATTGAGGCCCTACTGTGTGCCAGGCACTACTGATGTCACTGAAGATTCAGCCATGAACAAGTGGACCAAGTCCCTACCTGCATGGTGTCTATATGTTAGTGAGGGAAAAGGACAATAATTAAGTACAGAAACAAAAGTGGTAAATCTCGCAGCACCATGCTTAACTCATTGTACATGTTCACAAAGCACTGAACAAATGAATGCTGTGGAGGAAATGAATGAGAGGGATCTGGACACCGTAAAACATTTTCAGATGTGGAATTCTGTGATTTTTTTGACTGAGTTGCTGAGGCAGTTATTGTGTAGGATGTTAGGCAGCCTCCGCCAGCCTGGGTCACTGGGTCTCAATACCCCTCCTTAAATTGTGGGACCCAAAACCATCCCTAGGAAAAGACATGAGACAAAGCCTACCATTTTTTTCTACTGCCTCTGACTCAACAACCACAGAGCCAAGGTCTGGTTGCCAGAGGTCAGACCCCAGAGATGGGTTATAGGTTTCCTGGGTGCAATTTTGGGGTGAATTTGTGAAGGAAATGGCTGTGAAGCTGTTGACTACTCCACTCCAAGTAAATGATACTCATTTTAGGTGCATCACAGACCTTATCACCGAAGTGATGGACAGTCTCTAGACATTCTCTAGTAATACATGAGAAGTAGTACACACCACACTGGGATCCCCACTCTGTTAAAAGCACAAAGTCAGTGGGAACTCAGTATGGCCACCTGTAATGTCCACTCTCTTCCTATTTCCCATGATTTTCTTAAAGTACTTTTTGGGTACAACTGTATGTATTTTAATAGACATTTTCTATAATGTCTATTATAGAAAAATTTAAGTGGATTAGAGTGTAGGCACAAAATTCACCCATGGAACTCTATGTCCTCACATACTTATTCATATGGATAAAACTCCGAATCATTTTTGACACATAAAAATTGTTAAATTTACAGATTAATGTTAAGTTTATAGGTTAGCAGGAACTGGCTTAAAATTGGGGGCATTCCATTCTAGAGTACATCTAATGGCCTTTTACAAAATTTGTCAAATTTTATCAATATAATTCAATATGTCCTGCCTATCAATTTACCTATTGCTAGGTTCTATAGATTGTGGATGGCCACTCTCAGTGAAATCTTTTAAAATTATTATATTTTCTACCAGATTATTGTTGGCAAAGAAAAGGGAAAATTCAGAGAAACTACTGAATTCTCTTATTACTTCTAGTAGTTTGTTGATTTTATGAGATTTTCTTTCTTTCTTTTTTTTTTGGAGCATTTTCTTTCGCTTTTTTTAAAGATTTTATTTATTTATTTATATTTAGAGGGGAAGGAGAGGGAGAGAAACATCAATGTATGGTTGCCTTTCGTGCACCCCCTGCTGGGAGTTGGCCTGCAGGGAACCAGCCTGCAACCCAGGCATGTGTCCTGACTGGGAATCGAACCTCGATCCTCTGGTTCGCAGGCCCGCGCTCAATCCACTGAGCTACACCAGCCAGGGCGATTTTATGAGATTTTCTATGTAGACATGCCTCTACCTAACAGTGTATATAATCATTATTTTGCCATGTTCTTTCCAATAGTTACCCATAATTTATTTTCTTTCATAATTGCTTTGGAGAACACCCAAAGGGCTTGTAAACAACAACAGAGAGAGTAGTTTCTTGCCGGATTCGGTGGAAATGCTTTTAGTATTTCTCTGCATCAACAGCGGTAACATTGTTGGCTGTCCTACATCAGTAATAGGTGTCGGGTTTTATCAAATGATTTTTAGGATCTCCCAAGATGATCTTAAGATTCCTACAATACTTTTTTCTACCCTATAGAGTTCCATAATCTTACATTTTCCTGTGTTGCAGGCCCAGCAGTGGAATTACTGGATCAGAGATACAAACATTGGAACTTTCTTCATGAGTTTTGTCAAACTGCATCCCTAAAGGATCGAGCCAACTGACACTTGCCCAGCAGTGGGTGAAAACGCCCATTATCCTCAACTCTCACCAGCACTGTGTTTTAATAACCGAAATCTCTGTCGACTGATACAACTGCTGAATGTCAGCTGTAAAATACACAAGATATACCGCTCTTTCCCACTCTCCTACTGCAACACTGAAAAAATAATTGTTGGCCCCCAGATTTATGGTGCCTGCAGACATTTCATAAAAACTTTAACACAATTCCTCTGGAAGAGCCCTTAAGAAATATCTAGTGCAATAATTGAGAAATGTTTTGAGGTTACAAAACCATAATTATCTGAAAAAGTTACGGACCCTCTTACCTCCCCTTGAGATGTTCATACAAGGATCTTTTTTCCATAAATTTCCAAAGATTCTCAGATCCCCTAAAGCTCGTTAGTGGGATGTCACAGATGCACAACACAGACATCTGTCTGACCCCTCCCAACACCTCCATTTTATAGGCAAGGGAAACTGAGGCCAGAAAAGTCTGCTTTGGTTAAAAACTAATATGAAACTATTTTTTTACTTGTTTTAAAGGTCTTTTCTAAAAATAATTTGAGGAGAAAAGCTCATGTTAGTTTTCTACTTTAAAAAAAAGATATTTTCATCTTGTAAAAGGAAAACACTCTGGGAAACGGCAGCACTAGAGAACCAGCCATGAAGATTCCTGAAGTGAGCACTTTAAGGGGTCCACGTGCATCCTCATGGGGACCATAGAAAATGTGCTTAAGCAGGAATGAGAACATCCAGAGCCTGATGCCAACAGGCCAGAGAGTGAGGGTCCATCCTCAGATAACTCATAAGCCCTGTGAGCCTCCCTTTTCACATCTGCAAAATAGGGAATAGCATTGTAGAAGTATCTTGTGCAGGGTTCTGTGTGTGTGTGTGTGTTTTCGGTTATTGGAGGGTAGGTTGCATGGGAGGGAGCTGTGTGCTGTTTGTGATACTGGACTTGGGTTGTGTGTATGAGTTTTACATGCATGTGTGTGTCAAAAATAAAGCTAAAGGCTAGGCTGCAGATGGCATAGGAGATACCACTGTTACCCCACTGGCAGCCCTTCTTCAATGCAAGGTACTGGCCTCCAAATGCCCACACGACACCACTTTGCCTGAGGACCTTCACTGGAGCTGGGTCCCACTTTGGCCCCACCCTCAAAAGACTAGAAGTACCACTGAATTCATGCTCCCCAATCAATGACTGATGAGGGTTGGAGAATAAATACCCTGGCTCCCTCACCCTGGGGAAGGTGACTCTGAAGTGCGTATTCTGCACCCTCCCAACAGCTCCCCAGCAGGATCACCCCCCAAGCGCCCATGGTGCTAATGCACATGCCTGGCAGTGTCCCTGAATCACCTTCATGATCCTATATGGGCTTTCCTGAGACCCTTCCCAAATAAATCACCCATCCTGGTCCATTTCTGGGTAAACATGAGCTAACACAGCCTTCTAAGCCCTGCTGAACTTGACATTGTGGGCAATGTACAGTTGTGAGGATCATCCATAAGGACATCACACAATTTGGTACGCATACAAAAAATTAAATAAACGAGACCAAAAGCTTGAGCAACTTCTCAGAACCCACAATTCACACCCTGAGGGAGGTGCATGGAAGGGTATTCACCTACCTGCCAGGCAGGGGTGGCGTCACCTTCCAGGGGTCCTGAGATCCCAGAGTGAATAGGTAATTCATCGGAGGCCACAGCTAGGAGCAGCCAAGCCGGCACTCAGGGCCGAGCGGCCTGCTTCTCAGCCCCTGTTACTGGATGTTTTTCCAGTAACACCTTCAAAATCATTTTGTCCAGACAAGTCAGGAACAGGACCCTCAGCCAACTCAAAACCTGTTGGTTGGAGCTGCCGTTACTGGTGGACTCTCACTCCCACTCAGCCTCCACTTGGGAAAGGGAGACCAGAGCATATCTTACCCACAGACAGGAGCCAGGGGCCCATTTCCTTCGCAAGTCAGGCAGCTGCTGGTGAACCTGCTTTAAAGGCAGGAATTCAGGCCATTACAGACTCCTGGTCCTGCCTGTGTGGCTCTCCTGGGGTTCATTGTCACTGTCAGGCAGGTGAAGCTTGGGAGTGTGTCACATGCTGAGTGTGATGGACAACACAGCCTTCCTGGCTGAGGCGCCTTTGAAGTTTTTCTGTGTCAGTCTCCTCCTTCACCCTTCAGCAGGAATGAGAAAGGACTGAGCTGCAGCCTCAGGGTGGCTGGAGGAGGCATCAAAGCAGCTTGTGCACAGGTAAGGGAGGCCATTGGATAAGAAGATGAGACCCCTTCAGGCCGATGAGATGGATGGACCCTGTGCTGTTGTTGGGCCATCAGTCTCTCCAAGGAGATTCTGGAAGGTCTGGCATCGTGGCAATAAAATGGGGCTAATAATACCTATTTTATGGCATTGCTGATAGGCTTAACAGTGGCAATGTGTGTGAAAACCCCAAACGGCATTCCTAACACATACTGTTAATTAGACACTCTTCAAGTAACATCCCAATAAACCCATCATAGGTTGAAATTAGAAGTCGAATGCATTTCAGAAGTCAAAAATGCATTTGATACACCTCACCTACTGAACATTGTAGCTTAGCCTGCCTAACTTAAAGGTGCTGAGAACAATTATATTAGCTATAGCTGGACAAAATCACCTAACATGAAGCCAATTTTATAATAAACTGTTGAATAGTGCATGTAATATGTTATGTGTATCACTTNAACAGTGGCAATGTGTGTGAAAACCCCAAACGGCATTCCTAACACATACTGTTAATTAGACACTCTTCAAGTAACATCCCAATAAACCCATCATAGGTTGAAATTAGAAGTTGAATGCATTTCAGAAGTCAAAAATGCATTTGATACACCTCACCTACTGAACATCGTAGCTTAGCCTACCTAACTTAAAGGTGCTCAGAACAATTATATTAGCTATAGCTGGACAAAATCACCTAACATGAAGCCAATTTTATAATAAACTGTTGAATAGTGCATGTAATATGTTATGTGTATCACTTTCATACAATCCTAATGTTGAAAAATTGTAAGTCGAACCATCATAAATTGGGGACTGGCTGTATTCCTCTCCTTTCCCATCATGACAACTAACACTTTGGGAATACTTACTACCTGCCAGCACTATTGAGAGGACACTATAAATATTATCCCCTCTAGTTCTCAACAACCCTGTGAAGGAGGTCCGACAATTCATCCCATTTTATGGACTAGCAAACTGAGTCAGAGAGGTTACACAAGTGCCCTGAGTTCCCACACTGCAAGGAACAGCACCAGAGTTTGGACCCAACAGCTGTGATTCCCGGGCCCAAGCTCTTCACAATTCTACCTCCTCCCACTTCTAGGAAAAACGAGAAGGCCACCTTTCCCAGGAAGAACTTATACATCATTGGGCATCCATCATGTCAATCTCTTATTTACACTAGTTTCAAGACATAAGGCTACAGTATCGTCATTGGTGTTGTATTTTATAAATCTGCCTTTAAAACCAAACAAATCAAAATAACAATGCTGTGCGGCAATGATTTGCCAACGGGTGGCCCACGAACCAGCCACATCGGCCTCACTGGGAACTTGTTAGAATGCAGATCCTTGGGCTCCAGCTCTGCCTTGCTGAATGGGAAACTCTGAGGGGGAAGCCCAGGCACCTGTGTGTTACCCAGCCCTGCAGATGGTGCTGATGGACACTAAAGTCTGAGCACCACTGTGGTAGTAGACTGACTACATTTTCATTCCGCAATAAATACCAAGCATGAAAATATAAACAAAAATACAAGAAAGCAAATAAATTATAAGATCGCTATTGTTCTATTTCCAGCTGGGGTTAGTAGAAGATAGTCGTCAGTGGATGTGGTCATCAAGGACAGACAAATCCACTCATTCATTCATTCATGCATTCAATAATTCACTCAATATCTATTTTCTGAGCACTGCCTGTGTGCGAGGCACAATGCCAGGAAGCAGCAGTGTATACTTAAAAAAACAAATGAGGTTCCTACTTTTACAGTCTAACAATAGAGTTGGGAGGCAGTTGTGCAACGCATAATTACATAGTTACTACATTTTGCTTGTAGTGAGGAATGTAAAAGAAAAGGAGAGTCAGAAAAGCATGATGAGGGCTCTGATCTAATCTCCATTGCAGGTCACAGGCATCCTCTGGGAAAGCAACATTTGTTTCATGAAGCAGGTTGGGCTGGGAGGACCATGATGGAGAGTGGGACATGAGCACACCTGGTAGGGGAGCGGCCTGTACAAAGACCCCGGGGTGGTCTTAGATGGGCCCACCACAGTCCTTTGGGCCAGTTTTTATGTGAATTCCTCCACTCAGGGTTCCCAAGCCATGTGATGGGCAGTCAGGACCTGCACCCACATGCAAGGCCCCATGTGATTCCAGCTCCGCTCAGGGGACTCTTCCCACCCACAACCCCAGCTCACTTGCTTGCTACTCACCTACACCAGCAGGTGGGGAGTTCTGAGTTTCCATTTCACTGATGAGAAAGTTCTGTGTGAAGCCAGGAGCTCCACACTCACAGGAGACACCTGGGCTGTCCAGATGCAGCTGCTGTTCCTCTAGCTTTTAGTTTCCTCCTTATTCCTGCTACTGGAGCTCTCCTTTCTTTCTTCCAAAGTCAGCTACATTTCTTTTCTCTTGTTATGGTTTACCTAGAATTTCTCTGTAATTAAAGAGAAGCTGAAAGAGTGGATTCACCACACTAACTCAATGCACTCTGTTTACTTTTAAAATCCCCCAAATCTGTGTTAGGTTTCATTGCAGTGTACTCCCTCAGTATCGTGGGCTCCGCACCTGAACCTGAACTACAGATGATTGTAATCTCATTATAATTTCTACATTCGGCAGTTCCCTATTAAACTGCAAATAGCCACACAGACACGAGCTTTCTGGCTTGCTCATCAATATTCCTGCACCTAACATAGTCTGTGAATACAACAGGTACTCAATAAATATTTTGGAATAGATAAATGCCATCCCATCCTACAAGGTGGATAACACTGTTCTTTTAAAGATGAGGAAACTGAGGTTCAGAGCACTAGGTTACTCACCAAGGATAGGTCATAAAGCAAGTGGCTGGTCTTGGATTCAAAATCAGGATTTCTGGATCCCAAAGACCTCTGTTCTCCATGCCTTACACTGCCTCTTCAACGGCTCTGGAACTCCAGAAGGGCTAGGTTTGTAGGTGAGTGCAACTGGATGGAAAATGGGGCTGCTTCTGTCCGCCCAGAGTGAGGACAATGTTGGCATGATTGAAAATGAAGGGCATGGGCCCAGGGGCAGGAAAGAGTAACTGGGTTGTTGACAGAGTGGGGTAACGGCAGATAGCCGCGCACTGTGGCAACAGAGAGGAGATGCTGTCATCCTAACAATGCAGTTTAATCCCTCATAAAGAGAGCACCATATCTGCCCTGAGTGCAAAGAGCAGCAGGATCTTCCAGAGGAAAAGACAGCTCAGACTGGCGCGCATGCCCTCAGGGCCCACCCCTGGGAGCTGGGCTCTGGAGCATGAAAAGCCGGGCACTAAGGAACCAAACCGTTACTGAGAAAATCACAGGAAGGAGACCAGCAGCTCTCCGTGGCGCGCCCTCAGTCCAGGTGATCCACCTCCACTTTATGAGACATTCAGAATTCTGAAACCTTAGCAGGTTTGAAATAGTGGTTATTACCTCAACATCATAAAAGTTGAGTGAAGAAAAGCGGGGCATAAATTGTATTTCATGTTGATTTCAACCTTGGTTAAAAGCCAAATAAAAATATGTGCAGCAAGAAAAAGACAAAAACTGAAGGCAATCCACTAAAAGTTGAAGGAGTAAAAGTCATCCCCCCCATTTTCTATATTGTCCTAATTTTCATTAATGAACCTACCCCTTTGAAATAAGACAAAACTCTACTTTAAAGGAATATAATGATACTTGTCAAGTGCTTGTTAGCTGCCTATTTTGTTCCACTTTACGTAACCCGGGAAGTACATATTAGTCTCCTTTTATCGGTGAGGGCTCTGATGGGCTGAGTAACTTGACCAAGCTGTAGCTGATAAGCGCAAAGCCAAGGTTTAAAAATAAATGGTACAATCCAACCTTGACTGCACATAAGAACCACATGGGAAGGTTTTTAAAAGCCTGATGGCCAGGCCACACCAAATTAAATCCAAATCTCTCTGTGCAAGACTCTGGCACCAGTACTTGCATAATGTCCCCAGCAGTTACAGCATGTAGAAGAAACTGAGAACTATTATTCTCAAGTCCGTGTGTTTAACCAGCATGCTACAGAATTGCTCGGTAAATGAAAACACCTGTCTCCAACAAGTGAGAGATATAAACAATGTTTTAAGAACCCTGAGTATCAACAAATATCACCTGAGCCCCTATGGCTTTCAGAGTGTCCATGTCAATGCATGGAAGGAGCTAGTCATCCGACAGTAGCGGCGTTCACCAATCTGAGTGGGGACGACACTGACAACGAGGCGAGACCCCTGAAGATGGAGCCCTTTGAAAAAGGTTTATTGGTTGACCAGGTCCTGGAAAGAAGGGGACAACTTAAGCAACAAGGAGAGTCAAAGACTAAAGGGAAAGTTCCAATGTACCAAGACCAGAGTGAACTCAAGTCAATAGCACCTGCCATTTAAAAGGCTACTATGTGCTGGTGTAGGGCAGTCACACCAGGCAGTGACAGAGGGTGAGCTGCCTATTCACACAACTAAGCAAGTAAGCATAGAAGAGGCAACTGAGGCCTGAGGGAGGGGCAGGTGAGAGATTCGAGACTGGCTCACAAGCAAGAGTTTTAAGCTAATGTCTACATAGATCAATCAGAGGTCAGAGGACCAGGCTAGAGAACACAGACTGAGCTGGCACAGGGTGATGGCTCGTAAAACACACTTGCCGAGTCCTCACTGTATGTGAGTGGTGGTTTGGCTTATTGTTCTACTCTCCTTCTTACTAGGGGCAGAGTATACTTCCCAGCCCCATCAACTTGAGGCTTGGCCATGTGATCCACTTTGGCCAGTGTGATGGGAGCAAGTGTTGATGGACCCAAAAGCTTGTACTGGCGTGGTTGGGCTTGCTCTCCCATGCTCCTGCCATTCAACCTGTAAAGAACATGTTATAGGTAGCTGCTGGTCCAAGAAGGATGAGAGATGTGGAATAGGCCTGGGTCAACCACCAATGTTGGAGGCAAAACTAGTCTAAATCAGCCAAATCACAGCATACCAACCTGTTGGTGCATGGGCAGGAGATGGATGCTCTATTAATCGAGGTTCTGCAGAGAAAGAGAACCAATAAGATTATATTTGTTTGTGGGTATGTACGTGTATATAAATATATACCAAAAGCCTGAGAATCAGGAGAGCCAATGGCGTAAATTTCATCCAAGGGCAGGAGATCAATGTCCTAGCTCATGTCAACCAGGCAAATTTCCCTCTGACTCAGGCTTTATACTCTAACCAGGTCTTTAATTGATAGATGAAACCCATCCACGTTAGGGAAAGCAATCTGATTTATTCAACCTCCTCATTCAGATGTTAATCTCACCCAGAAACACCCTCGCAGACACACCCAGAACAGGGTTTAACCAAATGCTTGGGCACCCCAGCCACGGTCCAATCAGGTTGACACCTAAAAGCAATCATCACAGAGGCTTATTGTGATAGGCCACTGAAATTCTGAGGGTGCTTGTTACATGGTGTTATTGCAGCAAGAGCTGACTGACTGAGACACATGATTATTTCTCTTTATCCTTTCCACAACCCAAGTTGGTAAGCACTGTCACTGTCCCCATCTCACAGTGACAGAAACAGAGTTTTGTGGAGGGTAAGTTGCCTGAGAGCAGTAGGTAGCAGAGTTAAGTTTCTCATTTAGATTCCCTTTTAAAGACTATATTTTGGACCATTATGCTAAGCCATTTCCTCAGATCTCCAGTGTAAGAACCAAGGGCTGTCCCAGAGCTCTTATCAAGGTCTTGTCCGAGCAGGTGGAATTTAAAAGCCACAGAACAGAGGCTATCAAGTGGTCACAGTGACATTGCTCTGGAAATGTCCATCTCTGTGAAAGGACAACATGGGACAGCAGGAGTGAGGTCTTTAAAGACCTACTTCTTGGTAGGGGGAGGATTCTGGTATGCCCAACCTCCTGCCCTTTGAGAGGGTCTCTGTGCTCCCTCATAGCTTTTCATAAGGTATGAAGGAACGGTAACAACTCCTCATCTGGAAAATGAAAAGAATAATTAGCAATACTGGGAATATAACATAGGTGTCCAGAGCTCGGAGAAGGAGTCGGGCTGCCTCGGCTCAGATCCCAGCTCTCTCACTTACCCTGTTGCTTCAAGCCAGTGACATCGGATTTCTGAGCCTCCATTTTCCCTGTGTACAATGAAGATGACATATTTTACCAAGTGTTTCAAGGATCAAAATGGAGAGTTCAAATGGTGCTTTGCACACATTAAAGGCTCGAATATTAGCCATTGCTATCATTTGGAGTTGGCTCTATAAAGGTTTTATTTTCTATAAGATCACTACAACCTTATGCTCCAGGAAATCTAATCTTCTCCAAGATTTTTAGAGATCAAGCCATTCCTACCACCCCTTTGCCCCTGTGAGTTTCCTGCCTGGGATGACCACCCAGCCTTTTTACTTCCACCTATTCAAAACTTCCTGTTATCAGACAGCCCCCAAGAGATGAGCTGGCCCTGCCCAAGCAGGGTCTGGGAAGTTTGGCATGTCGGGTGATCTCCAGGTTCTTGATTCATACAGGAAAGGTTTCAAGACACGAGTTCAGGTGAAAGTGTATATGCTTATTAAAGCTCGGGACAGACAGTGAGGCAAAGAGAGAGCCCCTGGAGACTGGATCAGGGGGAAAGCCCTTTCCCTTTGGGAGGCAGGACTTTTAAGGTAGAAATGTCCCTAATATAGGAAAACTGTTGTCCCCAAAGTTCCACTGCCCATTGCTTCCCCTGGGTTCCAGTCTCGTAGGGACCCTTAAAGCCTAGGACAGAGCAGTGAAGCACACACCTGAGGAAAAAGGGGTGATGGGTGCTCAGAGATCACCTGCTGGTGTCCTGTGTCTTGAGGGGTCTGCCTATTTTCTATAGGAATTTTAGGGGAGATCTCAGGGGAGGGTCTCAAACAGGAACATTCATTAGATTTCTGGGTGTGTCATTTAATATACTGATGTATTAAAATGAGCGAACAATGAAGTCAGGGGTCATTTTCTGAATTAGTGTGACTGTAATTTGTTGTTGTTGTTATCTATCTCCCTGACTTAAACCACCTGCTCTTAGATATCTCTGGTTAGGGAGGATAGAGTCTTGTGATTTATTACCTAACTTAATTGCTCAGCCTTCTGGCCACTTGTTCAGCTACTTGTCTATTTTTTCATCCCACTTGCCAGGGAATTTTCCTAGCTTCTTACTAACCCGACTCATTTCCAAACCCAAATAGTCTTCCTCCTTCCCAAAATCCATGCTACTATTTCCCTTCTTCAAACCTATATAGCATCTGGCAATTCCCAGTGCATTAATTATGCATGGCTGTGAGGAACTAAGTATTTCATCCTGAATGTGTCCTATCTCAACAGCTCAACTGTAGACTTCTCGAGGGCAGGTCCCTTGCCTCCTATGTCTTGGTCAGCTTCACTGGGCTGGGCACTTAGGAGGAAAGAAAAGAAAAATGAGTCATATTGAATCGAGTGATTCAACAGAGGCCAAATCAATGTCAGGTCACAGGAGCAGGAGCAGGAGCAGGAGCAGGAGAAAGTTCTCAGTGAAGCCCACAGTGGGCTCCCAGGCAGCCCTGAGCTCCACCCAGCAGAAAGACTGAAGCGGTTCGGCAATTTGCATACGGATGACAAAACACAGGTGCCTGCCTTTTCACCACAGAGGCCAATTAAATGCTTTACATTTTAAAAGCAGTCTCTTTAAGAAATGCCTGTGAGAACAATTAAGAACACAAAACACAGTAAATGAAACTGGAAGTTACCAAGAGCTACTGAACAAAGTTGAGGAAAATGGCCTGTGGCCAAATGGGAGGAAACCGAGTCCTAGGGGATCAGATTACAGACCGTGGAAGCCAGCAGTCACAGGTCCCACTCCCAGCAGAACCTCTCACAGGCCAATTGTAAGGTAGAAATAACAGTACTTGCCTCAGAGGGTGGTTGTTAAGTTGAATGTATTAATATATGTGAAGTAATTAAAACAGTGCCTAGTACTAAAGTGTTCAATGACTGTTGGCTGCTATGATTACAATGATTATTAATATGTATGGTATTATATATACTCCAAAATAGCAGGGACCTTTTCCGCCTTGTTTTCCCAGCACCCCTGCACTTCCAGCACACCGGAGGAAACTCGGTAAATGATCGTTGAATGATGGAATTAAATGGCAAGCTTAGCTGGTGACAAATTATGACCTGGAGAAGCCCACAGACCTGCTGCCCAAGTGCTTATAACTGCGCCTTCCTTCCCACGGAAAAGCCTCAGGAACCTTTTATAAGGTTCAGCCATGGTTTGAGAGCCTCACGGACCCCTCCTGGTTGACTCACTCAGTCTCCTGGCCAAGGGCCCCTCTCCTCCACAGCAGATCTGGTCCTGCATCTCGCCCAGCCCCCTTTCAGCACGTACTTTCTGAGTCCTCCCATGGCTCCAGCTCGAGCTCCAGAATCTTCCAGACTTGGGTTTAAATCCTGGCATTTGGAGTAGTCTCGCTGTGGCAGAGTGAAATGACTCTGACTCTACCTTAATTCTAGCCTACAGTTTTTCCATGGCCTTCAGGCCTACAGCTCCTACTATAGATGTGCTGATTATTAGAGGAATTCTGCTCGAAGCTTGAGTTTTTGGGGAAAAAAAATGGCCTTCTTGCCAGAAGGCACCTCTCCTAAAGAGGTAGAAAAACATGTACAAAATAATGACTGTTTATCAAATATATACAGAAACCTCAAAACCAGACTCAGATTGGCAGGGTCAAGGGACCTGGAAGAGAGATTTGGAGATTTCACGCTGTTCCTGAATCCCCACTGGCACCCAGAGGTCTGCAGTCTCCTCCTGCCCTGCCCATTCTCCCTTCCCTTGACAGGAGAGGAGCCTGATTTCTGGGCTCTTGGAAAATGGACTTGAGGAACCTCTAAGCTCCCCCATCTTCTCGAGTTGGCACCTTCTCAATCAATAAATCTTTCGGCGCTGCAGACTCTGATGTTTTGAATATCGGCTTTTGAAACACTGAGCACACGGACTTTGAACCAGTAACATTGCTAACCCATATCCTTGGACCATTTACCTCATCTCTTGGACCTAGTTTCCTCACCTGAGAAGTGTATTAACAATTCCCACTTATGGATATAAATGCCTGTAACAAGCCCAGCACACCGTCTGCACATAAAAGGGGATGGCCCAACGTTAATTCCTTCCTGGCCTGCTACTTCCACAATACAGTGAAATCACTAGAGCCTCATAAAAACACAAGACGAACCATTTGGCCAGCCTAGTGATTGAAATCATGAGCATCAAGTCTATTTCTCCAAAAGAGAACAAAGCTTTGTAATAAAACTGAATTGTGGTAGAATGCTAGCAAAGGCTGTTTGCTGCAGCCTGAATGGGCAGGATATAAAGGGCACATCCTTGGAGGCCAAGGGACAGGTTTATTAATAGGATTAAAGCCCAGAGAGCCAAGGGGGAGTCCAGGAGGCTTATCAGCAGGAAATAGTGTGTACTCACAGATAAGATCACCCACCTAGTGGCCACAAGGCCTCTTCAGAAATGAAAAAAAGTGCAATGGGCTACAGGGACAGGAAGTATCAGAGCTCCCCCAAGCACTGACCTGTGATCTTCTGTAAGAGTGGCTACATCAGCATCACCAGGGGAGGTTTGTCAAGTACAGAATCCAGATCCCATCCCTGGAGCTTCTAGTACAGTGACTGTATACAGTCCCTGGAAATTGGTTAGCAATATTTAAAAGGATTGCAGGTGACAATGCTGAAGAGGCAGCCAAGTGTTGGATTGTTTGAGTTCTAATATGAGGATTGTTTTATAACTACTTTAGTAGCAACCCAGAGGCCTGGATTTATCCATTCGGCTATGTAAAAAATACTCAATACATGTTATTGCTAAGAAAGAAATAAGAAGAAGAAATGGTCCAATTCCTCACTGAGCTTACAGTTGACTAGTGGAGATATTGATCAAAGAGCCAAATAATCAGTGATTCATTCATTTGAAAATTAAGTACTGACAGTGTGCTAGGCTCTGTGCTAAGGATTTTGATTGGGTCCCAAAAGTGGGAAGCAACAAAACACTTGGGAGGAAGTCCCTTTAGAGTGGAACCTACCCAAGGGAGGCATCACTGTTTCTTCTTTCTTTTTCAGAATTGTGTCCTATATTATAGACATATATGTCCTGAGAGGGGAGAGGAATATTTCTTAAAATTCAGAGAAAAAAATTACGTTTGGCAAAGAGGGCTGCACAATCAAGACTGATAGTAAGTTCTCAAATGATACCAATGAGGCAGAAAAACGCGAGAAGGCTAAGAGGGAAAAAGAATAATAGCAGCAGTAATAATATCTAATATATTAAGCACTCACTATGTACCAGGCACTGATCTCAGTGCCAAACAAACATTAAAAAAATTTAAAAATGCATAACATTTTCATTTGCTACTGGAGGGAGCAGCCGTCCTTCGGAGAGGTCACTGCGCAATGGCATCAGTGGTTCTAGAAAGCGTTTCTGACATTTGACCATGTTCTTTCTTTTCACACAGAGCATCTTTTGAAACTAGCGCAAAGGCTTCAAGTCCAAAGTTAGGCAGCACTGGTTTATAATCGCACAAAACCTGCAAATAAACTGAGGGTCCCAAAAGAGAGGTTTGCTGAATTCACCTCTGGTTCATCCACATAACAGCAGAATGAGGGACTCTCATTGTACTGACGTAGAACCCTTTCCGAGACGAACCATTGAGAGAAAAATGCAAGATTCAGCAGAGTGTGTGCGATTTTCTAAATTTTATGTCATTTGCATATATTAACTTTGCAAAAACAATTTGAAGCAATATGCCACACTATTTATAGAGTGTAATCCAGTAATCTACGCAAGGACAAGAAAAGTTGGGAAAGAATTTGGGGAAAAGGTTCACTGGTTTTGTTTGGGTAGTGTACCTCTGGATTTTTTCCTTCCCATTTTTCTATATTTCTAAATTTACATGTGCGGCAAAATGAAAAACTTTATCACACACACACACAAATTTTTTTAGAAAAGAAATCATGGATCCAGGCTAAAGTGTAGCTTAGATTTTAAAAACCTTACAACATATATAAGAAGGAACCCATGATCAAGAAGCAGACACCAAAGAATGGCAGAAAATGTCAAGGATATGGTCAGAAAGGCACAAATCCTTGAATAATTCACCCAAAACCAAAAACCCAAGGGCCTCTCAAAATTAAATTTTATAGTCCCAGTAACCAAAACAAGGAAATGAGAAAATGTCACAACCAAGAGGAGTCTAAGGAGACATGACAACTAAATGTCATGTGGTCTCCTCCTGGGATCCTACAACAGAGAAAGTATATTAGTTCAACATTAAAGAAATCTAAATAAAGTATGGACTTTAGCTAATAATACTGTATCAGTATTAATTCATTAATTGTAAAAAATACATTAGGTCAATATAAAATGTTAACAACAGGGGTACTAAATGCTACCTTCTGTTACTAGTCACCTGTCCCTGGGCAAGTCAATTGATATTGTACCATCTTCTTAATTTTTCTTTAAATTTAAATCTGTTCTAAAAAATAAAGTCTATTTTTTTTAAATTAAGTTTTAAAACACCATTCAGAGGTTTGATTGTTTTTGTTTTTGTCTCAGGGTTTATATTGAAAGTCTACTAGTTAGGACTCTTTATTGCAATTCACAGAAATTCCAACTCAAAGAATATTAAACAAAAAAATTAGACTTATTGGCTTACAGCATCAAAAAGTCCAAGGGGAGGCTGATTTCTGGAATAGCTTGGTTCTGGGGTTCACTTGCATCTTAACTTTCTCTTCCTTAGATCACTCCTCCACTGTGTGGGTTTCACTATCAGGCCCCCAGTAGTGACTCTAGGAATACTAGGCTCACTTCACTTTCATTACAAGCAGTTGCAGAAGAGCCTCTGCCTGTTTGTCTAACAGAGACAACAACATCTAATTCACAACAGCTGGGTCATGTGCTCAAGTCCGAACCAATCACTGTGGTCAAGAGAATGCAATGCTATAATTGGCCAGGCCAGGACACACAGCAGACCCTAGAATCCTGGGGCATCAACACCATCTGAAGCACACTGTTCCAGAAAAAAAGCCAGTACCAGGAGAAGAGGAGACTGGGCAACAAAACAAAATCTGTCCATCCCCTCAGGTAACAAAGAAAATTGCAAAATTCCTATGGGACCATTTCTTGATTTCAAAAAAAGAATTAAGAGGAAAAAAATGAAAACACATACACCATTAAGAACTTGAAATCAGCCCTGGCTGGTGTAGCTCAGTGGATTGAGTGCAGGCCTATGAACCAAAAGATCATGGTTCGATTCCCAGTCAGGGCACATGCCTGGGTTACAGGCCAGTTCCCAGCAGGGGACTCACGAGAGGCAACCATACATTGATATTTCTCTCCTTCTCTCCTTCCCTTCCTCTCTAAAGATAAATAAATAAAATCTTTTTAAAAAAAAAAAAGAACTTGAAATCTGACATACATAAGCAGGTAGCTAAAAAAACACTGCTTTACATAAGTGCAGGGGCCAGAAAACAAAGTCTCACAATTCATGGTTATGTCTATGGAGCTGCCGCCAAAGACCTGGACCTGGCACTTTGGGGGAACAAAAAAACTAAAGGGGCCACAAAGGAGACAGGGATGAGTTGAAAGTTGATATCTAAGAACCAAACATAGCCACTGATGTCTGAAAAAATTATTGAACGGATTATAAAATGGCAGATTTCAGAGGGCTTAGAGGAGGTGATGAATAAAACCTACCATAAGCTCATCAAGAGCTTGTTGCCAGATGCGCTCACTGCCCAGGAGTACCAGGTTGGGACCATTTTAAAGACAGCACACGTACTTTTCGGAAGCATTTGAGAATTTGAAAATGAGTTCTCATGATAAATCTTTGGATAGGTAGAAGAAATATGGGTTTGATTTCATAGCAGATGGGCTCTCTGGGCCAAGTAAATGCCACCACCACCATCGTCATAAGAGTGGCTATCCAGTGTGTTTACTTTGAGCTAAGCACCAGGCTGTATTACAACACCATCTCACTTAACTGCCTAAGCAACGAGGGAAGTGGACATTTATTAGTTTCCCTTTATAGATGAGAATGCTGAGAGGTTTAAGAGGCAAGATAGCTGGTCATATTAGTAAATGAGGGAGCTGGCATTCTGACCAGATCAATCCACTGCACAACTTTTCCCAATAAACACCCTCCTAGACTCACCTTGTGTACAGTGAGTGTTCATAACTGGTGGCTGCTCTCACGACTCATTAGCATTACCCCAGACAAGGCACCTGAGTGGTCAGCAGCCCTGCCTAGTCTCTGGAATATGCATGTGTCATTGCAGTGGACACATCTCAGAAACCACGTTTACTTCCCCTTTCATTTATTCCTCTACTAGTCAACAAATGCCTAAGTGCCTACTATGTGCCAGCTGCCATGCTAGGTGTTCACAGCTCAGAATACAGCTGTGAGCTAGATGGACACAGTCCCTTCCTAGAAACTAAATCTGGGCCACCAAGAATGGTGGGTCTAACAGAGCTCAAGAAATACATTTACCAAGCACCTTCTCTGCACCAGCCCTCACACAGAGTGAGGAGTTCACAGGTAAATGAGACACCGTGCCTGCTGAGAAGAACACATAGAATAGCAGAAGGAACACATCAGAAAGTGAAATAAATTATTTTTTGCTTTTTTACTAGATTATTGTTATTAATTGAATTTATTCAGCACTTTATATCAGGCACTGCAGTAAGCATATTACATGCATTAACTCTTTTGATCCTCACAAAAACCCTTTGAGGTCAGTACGATGGCTATCCCCATTTCACAGCTGCTGAGTGACTGAGTTGTGTGTGACTCAAGCCCAAAGCTGTTTGTCTCTAAGACTCTTTTCTTTCATTCGCCATGCTATTGCATTCCATGGCATTCACTTTTGCTCCTTCACCAGCAGATTCCTCCAGGCTCACATGACTCTACCCTCTTCTAATCAATTTGTGCCTGAGCCTCCAAACCTTAGGGGAAAGCCTTACTTGAACTAGAGTCTATCAATAGCTACAACGACGGAAAACTGTGTCATGTACAACAAAGAATATCTGTTCCCAGGGTGCCCAGTGAGACGGAAATAGGTCTCTGTTAATAGCATTGTATTCCACATTCCACTCGGAAGGTTAATATTCAGGGTCAAATTCCCCCTGAGTTTAAAACCAGGGACATCAAAGCGATGAGAGGTCCCGCATTCCACGAGGTACAGACTAATGACCCGCGAGTCTCTCTGTTCAGCCCTGAGCTCCTGTGATTTTGCTCAAAAGAAGCTTTGATCGTTTAACGAAAAAGACTAACTGGTCAATATCCCCCTATCAATTTATTTTTAGACCAATCTAAGTCATAATTCTGTCCATTATTTTACCCCCAACACCTCCCTGTCCCAGCCACACACCCAGTCACTGTCAGCCTCTCTGGGGTGTAAATTCTACAGATGTCTCCCCGCCCTGTGCGATTCCCTGAACAGTGCTGCCTCAGCTGCAGACGTGGTGTTATCTATCTCCATAAAATATCTTTCTGCTGACTGCACTGACTGCTAGGTTGCTCCACCAGGATCCCTATTTTCACTGTGCCGTCCCTTCCCCAAGCTCCCATTCTCCAGTCAGACCCTTCAATTCATTTCGACAACATTCTACAGAGGCTCTGCTATGGGCTGGACACCAAGCTAGGCTGGGATAGAAAGCTGAGTGAGACCCAGCCCTTACATAAGATCCACATTCTCATAGTCAGAAAGGGTAAAAGGACTTATACCAAAATCCAAAAGAAAAACAAAATAAAGAGGAAGGGTTATTTTTACCCCCTGTTGGAAGGGTAGGAGATAACAAAAAAGAAATTTTTACAAATGAGGGTTTTAAAGGTTGAATAGGAGTCTTCCAGGAAGAAAACAAGGAAACAAATGCAAGAAATTGTGAAAGGGTATGCTGGGCAGGTTGGGGGGAGGGGGTTGGGAAGAAGAAAAGAGGGTTATACATAACTCAGTGTTGAACATGGGAGAACAGAGTGGTGGGAGATGAGCAGGACAAATTGGGATGGCCCCCAACCACTTTGCCTGCTTAGTTTTGTAGGGTTTTTTTAGGTTTTGAAATAATTTCACACTAACAGGAAAGTTGTAACATCCATATAAAGAACTCTCATATACCCTTTTCATCTAGTTTCTCGAAACAGTCAAGATTGTCCCACACAAGCTGTATCATCTCTTCTCTGTATATACAGATGTGTATTTTTTCTGAGCCATTTGAGAGTGAGTTGAGGTCATGATATTCCTTTATACTTAAACACTTAATTGTCTATTTCCTAGACTAAACTCATTTCCCTGGATAACTACTACACAAAGTCAGAAAATTTATGTGACTTAATACTATTATCTAATCCACAAACCTTATCCATATTTCACCAGTTTTCTGAATAATTTCCTTTATAACAATAACAAAATAGTTGACCACCCTCTTTTGTTATTTTCTTGAATTTTCAACTATAGTTGACAATATTATTTTATATTAGTTTCAGATGTACAGTATAGTAGACTATCATATACTTTATAACATGTTCCCCCTAATATTTCCAGTACTCCCTGATATTATACATAATTATTACAATATTATTGACTATATTCCCTATGCTGTATCTTACACCCCCCTGACTATTCTGAAACTATCAATTTGTACTTCTTAATCTCTTCACCTTTTCACCCTTCACCCCCTCCGCCTGTCTGACAACCATCAGTTTGTTCTTTGTATCTATGAGTCTCTATCTGTTTTGTTTATTTTGTTCTTTAGATTCCATATATGAATGAAATCACATAATATTTGTCTTTCTCTGAACTTATTTCACATAGCATCATACCCTTTGGGTCTGTCCAAATTGTTACAAATTTTTCTTTTTTACAGCTAAAAAATACTTACATTGTCTATATTTACCAAATTTTCTTTATCCACTCATCTATTGATGAACACTCAGGTTGCTTCCATATCTTGGCTATTATAAATAATAGAACATAGGGGTGCAGATGTCTTTTAAAATAGTGTTTTGGATTTCTTCAGATAAATATCCAGAAGTGGAATTGCTAGGTCATAGGTTCTATTTTTAATTAACTGAGGAACCTCCATACTGTTTTCCACAGGGGCTACACTTATGTACATTCCACCCAACCATGCATGAGGGTTCCCCTCTTGACACATCCTTGCCCACTTGCTGTTTGTTGACTTATTGATGACAGCCATGCTGACAGCTATGAGGTTACATCTCATTGTGGTTTTAATTTGCATTTCTATCATGATTAGTGACGTTGAGCATCTTCATATATTTATTGGCCATCTGTATGTCCTCTTTGAAGAAATGTCTAGTTGAGTCCTCTGCCCCTCTTTTAAATGTACTGTTTGATTTTTGGTGTTCAGATGTATGAATTCTTTGTAAATTTTGGATATTAACCCCTTATCTAAACACCCTATTTTAAATTGAAATCTTACCACTCCCAACATGCCTTGGCCCCATTTTATTTTTCTTCACAGCCCTTTCCACCATCTAACTTATAATATGTTTTTCTTATCTTTAACTGTCCCTTCTTTCTATCACCCCACTAGAATAAGTCCTATATAGTCAACAATTTACCTGCTTTATTAACTGTTGTATCCCCAACACCCAAAATAGTGTCTGGCACATGGTAGTTGCTTCATAAATATCCCTTGTGCAACTGAAAGGCCAAATCTGAGGGTATTTCTTCACAATCTTCTGTTCCCTTTTTTTTAAACAAAAAACCAGTGGGATACTCATGTCAGTGACAGTGGCTTCCATGGTAGTACTTTCCCTCTTTCACAGTGCTTTGGATTCTCGGTCCTTTTATATGTATGTGGTCCACATTGCAAGGGAAAGGGCTCCCCCAGGACAGAAGCCTTTGGCTTCTCCAAAGGCTAGCCCAAGTCAACTGAATCTGCATTGGGCCATCTGGATAGATGCAAAAGTCTTTGAGATGCAATAGTATCTACCCCTCTGCAAACAGAATTAGCATCTTTAAATATAATGGAAAGATTCAAAGAAAATCCCCAACTGGAAGGTCAATTTATAGATTCAACCGTTAAATCAAGCCATATCATTAAGCACATGAGACACAAACCTAGTATTAAATCAAAGACTTAATCTGAGTTAAACCACTTTGTTGGGATTGTAAACTAGAGGCATGTAATTAATACCAGCCAGTCCAGCTCCAGCTGCTTCAGCTGACAATGGACAAACTGGACAACCTTGTTTCAATTTCCAGGCACTTCAGGGATGCTTACTTTCCAGTAGCAGAGAAAGTGGGCTTCTTTTTGTCTGACCTCATCTGCTAAGACTCACCCTGGTCTCACAACTCTCAAGCCCCATCAGCCTTTGTACTTCTCAAACACATCAAGGATGCTTCGACTTCATTTATATCTGCTCTCTACCCAATTTCCCTCTGGACTTTACTCAAACGTCACCTTCTCAGTAAGAACTTCTCTCTCACCCATTTAATTCTATTAACCCCTATTCTACCTGCTTCCCTCTTCTCTGCTTTATTCTTTCCCACAGCACATACAATCCAACACACTGCACATTTTATTTAATCATTTACTCTCTTCCCTGAAGTAATAATGAAGGCCTATAATAGCAGGATCTTGTTTTTTTATTCAATGCTGCCGCCCCAGTCACCTAGAATAGTGTCTGATATATATTAGGCATTCGACAGCTAAATATTTAATTAACTAATTGGTTAGTTATTTGATTAATTGATAAAGAAATTAGGCAGTTAGTTACTTAACTGGCTGAGCCAGTATGGTCACTTGGATAATAAACTTCATCAAAGACTGTGCTGGGTACTCAGGTTACCAAGTCAAATAAGATCCACATAGAAAAACTTTAACTCCAGATGTTCTAATATCCCACCTGAGTCATTGATGCAGATAAAGTTAAAATTCTCTGTCCCAGAGCTCTCATCTCCTGGATGCCCACCCTCCACCACCGCAAATAGTTCCTCTAACCTCCAGTGACTTCTAACTTCTTTCTGTTCTTCCATCTGAGAAGAACCAAAGTCATTAGGTTCTTCTCACACGCAATGCCTTTCTTCCTAGAACAGTCCTCTTCATCATCCCCTACTCTGCCAGCCAGACCAACTCCTAGTCATCAGGTTCATCTCGTGTCACAACACTCATCACACTCTGGTAATTCTCTCCTTACAGATCAGTCAATCTGACTAGACTGTGGGTTCTGTGAAGCCAGAACTTTGCCTTCTTCCTCTCTACTGTATCCAGTGTCTAGGGCATCATCAAACTCCTAGTTAAATATTTGCTAATCTGGACAGAAGTTATCGTCCACTTCACAGATGGAGGTTAAATATAGTGTGAGATAATGACCTTGAAGACAGTTCTGAGTTCAAATCTTAGCTAGCTCTTCTATTGAATGGATGGGTAAACTTAAAAAAAGTTTCTTAAGCTCCGTGATTTTTTTCTCATCCAATAAATAATGAACATACTAAATTCATAACTCAGCACTGTTCTGATAGCTGGGAATGGGGCAGTGAAAAACAGGTCTGTAATAATATCTGACCCAAGTCCTAAGCGATGAGAAGGAGGTGGCTACCTTGAGCACTAAAGGAAGAACATTAGAGGCAAAATGAACACAACGCAGCAAGACATTGAGGCAGAACAACCTTGCGATGTTCAGACAAGAGAAAAGAAGGCCAGTGAGGCAACTGGCATTCCCCAAAGCAAGCCTCCCATGCCCTGGAGAAGTGCAGAGCCATTTCTCCTGCCTTCTTTGCAGGCAGCTCACCCAGTGCTCCCAGCCACCCAGCTTTAGACTCGGCAGTCCATCTTGATCTCCGATGAAGAGTACTGCTTGTCCAGCCACCATTTTCTCATTTCTTCTCAACCACGGCTGGAATGGCCCTCTGACTGGTCACCCTGGATATTCCCCACTAACCTGACCTTCCCAATGCCCTACATCAGTGTCCCCTTGGGGGTCGCTGTTCACTGGGTTTGCCTGGCTCTCAGATTGAAAATCTCTAAAGCAAAAATCAGTGGGCAATTGAGAGACGAGTAACATGTGGGGGACAACACCTCCAGATTTTGATGCCACTGGGATCTAGGCAGAGAATCCTACAATTCCACATCCCTGAAACCCAGATTTCCATCTTCGTCTAACTCCACTACCCCTAAATGTTACACTCGATGGCCTGGACCATTGGATATTTTATCTTTAATTAGTGTCTGCTTCACTCTGGTCCCTTTACAGCACTTGTTCCCAACTGGGGACACCTTTACCCCTGAGAGGATATTTGGTAATGCCTACAGACACTTTGGGTTGACACAGTAGGAGGAAGGTGGTACTGGCACATGATGGGTAGAGGCCAAGGATGGGGCTAAAGATCCGACAAGGACCAGGAGAGCCTGACCCCCACAAACAATTATCCAGCCTGAAATGTCAACAGTTCCAAGGTTGAGAAACGCTGACTTAAGGGAACCCAACTCATATACATAAATGTTAAATATATATAAATAGAAGCTAAAATGTATTTGTATGCGAAATGCAAATTAAAATGTTAATGAAATATTTCACACCTAATATTTCATTAACAATTTAATTTGCATTTCAAAAAGGACAAGTATCGGCAGGAACGTGAGAATATTAGGTTCCCTTCAGGCAGGGCTGGTGGGAGTGGACACTGGTGTGCCCCAAGCAACCTGTTACTATTAAGTCAGAGTAAGAGCCACAGATCAAGTTCTGCAAGAAATTCTGACCAAGCTTCTTAAAAGGACATATGCAAAGATAGTCATTGCAGCGTTATTAGTGGTTTCAGGAAGTTGAAGGCACCAAGAGTGTCCATCCCTGGGGAAGCAGGCACACCAAGGTGGATGAGTGGACACCATGGAATATTGGAAGTGACATTTTAAATAATGCACGGCAATAGAGATGGACCTTCCAACCATAATGATGGGGGGGAGAGGGGAGTAAAAAGAACATGCGGTCACTAGAACAATTCCACATACATCAATTTGTTAAAGTGTGCACATTAAGAGAGCACACTGACACAAGCACTTTGGAAAATTGTTTGGCAGTATATACTAAAGCCAAATATAAAAACTATGACCCAGCAACCCACTCCTGGTTGTGTACCCAAGAGGAATGAGTGTGTCCCAAAAACACATGTACAAGTATGTTCACAGCAGTTTAACTTATAATAGCCCCCCAAACTTGCAGCAGCCCATTGTTAACAAATAGAGGGATGCCCATACAGTACCTAATCATTAAGACAGGAAAAACTACCACTGTATACAATATGGATGATCTCATAGACAAAATGTTCAGCCAAAGAAGCCAGATACAAAGAGTATGCATTCTCTGATTCCTTTAATGAAGTTCAAAATCAGACAAAACTGATCAATAGTTTTAGAGGTCATTACAGTAGTTTCCTGTGGGAATGACAGACTTCGCAAGGTTGATCTCTACAGTGCTGGAAATGTTCTTTATCTTAATCGAGATGGTGATTATGCAGGAATCTATACATATGCAAAAAATCAAGCTATGCATGTAAGATTTGTGCTCTTTATGTTAATTATAACTAAAAATAAAACTTGGAGGGGGGCACCCTCGAAAGACATAGATTCACCTGACAATACTAAGTACTGGCAAACATGCAGTGCAATTAGAAATTCTGGCACATTGCCAATAGGAATGCGAAATGGCACAGCCGCTGTGCAAAATAGTGTGGCGATTTCTTACAAAGTTAAACATATTCTTACAATATGGTCCAGTAACTCCACTCCTGAGTGTTTTAAAGAAATGAAAACTTATGTTCACACAAAAACCTGTATACCGATACACAAATGTTTATAGCAGCTTCATTCATAATCGCCAAAAACTGGAGACAATCCAAATGCCCTTCAGTGAGTAAATGGATAAGCAAACATCCCTACCACAGAATACTACTCAGCACAAAAAGAAACAGCTGACACAGGCAACAACCCGGATGAATCTCAAAGGCAATAACCTGAGTGAAAGAAGCCAATCTCAAAGTGTTACACACTGTATGAGTGCATTTATATGACTTTCTTAAAAAAACAAAATTATAGTGGGGGAGACAGATCAGTGGCTGCCAAGGGTTGTGGGTGGGAGAGAGTATGACTATAAAGAAATAACACACCGAGCCTGTGAACCAGAGGATCGCGGTTCGATTCCCAGTCAGGGCACATGCCTGGGTTGCAGGCCAGTTCCCTGCAGGCCAACTCCCAGCAGGGGACACAGGAAAGGCAACCATACATTGATGTTTCTCTCCCTCTCTCCTTCCCTTCCCCTCTAAAGATAAATAAATAAATAAAAACCACTTTCTTTAAAAAAAAAAAAGAAAGAAAGAAATAACACACAAGGAGTTTTTTGGGGTGATGGGAGTGTTCAGTGTCCTGGCTGTGCTGGTAGTAGTTATATGAGTCTATAATGTGTTAAAATTCATAGATCAATATACCAAAACAAAAAAGAGGCAACTGTACTGTACAATAATTTAAGATATAAAATAAATAAGCTATTGATTTGGAGTCTTATTCCACAATTAATAAAGAACTATGTTAGAAATGAGATAAATAAATTTTGGGAATCTAATGTACAGCACAGCGATTATAGTTAATAATGCCATATTATAAACTTGAAAGTTGCTAAGAGAGTAAATCTTAAATGTTCTCACCACAACAAAGAAATGGTAATTATGTGGCAGGATGGAGGTGTCAGCTAACACCACGGTGGTAATCATTTTGCAAAATATAAGTGTACCAAATTGATGTGTCCTACCTTAGCTTATACAATGTTATATGTCAATTATATGTCAATAAAGCTGGAAAAAATAAAAATATGTAGATATGCACACAAAATACAAATGTTTCAAGAGCACACAAACAAAATGACATACATTAAGCACCAAATGGTGGCCTCTGAAGGGGAGCGAGTGTGAATGAAGGGTAGAGAGTGAGGTGTGGGGATAAAAGGACATGAACCTGGAGGACTGAGAGGCAATGGACTCACCGTGATAGTTTATTACGAGGCTCGGCAAGGGGAGAAATACGGATCAGTCATGACCTGGAGGAACCCATGTGCAGGCTCCCAGCATGCCCCTGCCTCCCTCCATCCCCAGGGATTACACCAAACGTGCTCCTTCCTCAACAACATTCTGTGACACGTGTGCACGTGTTTCTGTGCAGGGAAGCCCACGATAGACTCAGTTCGGGGTTTTTTGAGAACTGGTCATGTAGGCACAATGACCAGAGGCAACTTTTGAAATTCCAGGCTCCTAAAAGGGAATCAGGTATTCAGTGCCCTAGGTGAGCAAGAAAGCCTTACCAAGATTATGGAACAATCCAGAAACTGAGTTCTCTGATGTAGCCAAGGGTCAAGCCCCAGAGCAGGCCCTTCAAAAGATGAGAGATAGTGTTATTGAACAGAGGTCCAAGGTGGGGGGCAATACTTGGCCCACAGAGGGATGCCAAAAAACTGCTAGAGAAAAGAGGGGTCCCTCCCAAGGATGGTATACTAATACCTACTAGGCTCTTCTGTCCACCACCAATTGGAAAGATATCTCTCAATACCAGAGATTTGTGGAAAGGAAAGGAAAGGTTTATTTAAAGCTATTCAGCCTAATGCCTTCATCAAAATATCAAAGTCCTTTAGGGTATACACCTACATACACACAGACACACACACACACACACAGTGCTCCCTTCTCCCACTGTCTCAACTCCGGGTACTGTAGATCAGGAAAAGAGCACTCGTCCGTTTTTCAGGTCGCTGGCACTGTGGGCTGTATCGCCTGTCCAGGCAGGATCTCCAATTAATCCAAAGTCATGCGGCACCTTCCACTGGCAAGAGTTCTTTGTACCAAGTTCCAGTCAAAGTCTCTCCCGCTTTCCAGGCCACTTAGCCAAAGGGAGCGCCCCAAAGCCACGGGGGCCTCTTCTACCAAAGCTGCAGGGATCCACACTCCACCAAAAGCGTGTGTATTTCTTCTTCACCTGGCCGCAGGGATCTCCATTCTGGCAAAGCTGTGTGGTTTTTCCTTTCACCTGGCCAAGAGGAGGTCTTAACTCTGTTGAAACCACATGGCTCTCTCCTTCACCTGGGCAAGAGGGGGGTCCTCACTCTGCTAAAGCCACATGGATCTCTTTTTCACCTGGCCAAGAGGAGATCCTTACTCTGCTGAAACCATGTGGTTCTCCCCCTTTCACCTCGCCAAGAGGGGGTCTTCACTCTGCCAAAACCACATGTATCTCCCCCAGTAGCTGCCATGTCTGGGTTTAAATCCCCGTGCCCATCTTCCTCTGTACCCCTATTTCCAACTCCTCCCACAATCAGTTACACCTGCCAGTCTTTCTGTATTATTACAAGTTTACTGGGCTGCCATCCTTAGTCTGGGCAGGTATGGCCCCATGTCCTAGAGCCAATCTTTTCCAAGCTCCCACGCAGGCGCTGTAACTCAGAGGATCAGCCCCCAGTTACATCCTGGGTAGCAGCCACTCACTTCTCCCTTGCCCAAAACTTGGCCACAGCTATTTAACATATCTATGAAAACAGTTAAAGGTTATAGATATGTTAAATGACCATTCCAGAGGTTAGGGGCAAAACTGTTGCTATGCAAAACAACTCTCAATGGCCCTGCTCCATTTGTCCCTTCCTCCAATTGACATCTGGAAGAGGGGTGAGGACATCTTAATATTTCCTGGACACCCTGAGCTCTGGACCCCATTCCAAATTCTTTTTGCTCCCCCCCCCCACTGGCTGCACCCTATTACAATAGCAGCTGCATGCCCCTTATGTCAACTCTTCCTGGCACTGGAACTTTGCACTAACCAATGTTGATGTATGATGAGCCTAACAGTTCCAAAGAGAAAGTAAAATAAAATCAACACCGTGTGAGCCAGTTTGACCTGGTTTGACCAGAAACACCACGGGCACATGCTGTGACTCTGCTCTCAGGGCTGGCACCTCAGGGAAAAGGAGCCCCATGAGGGCAGATTATGGCCACTAGAGCCAGACAGCAAGCAGAAGAGACCCTCCCCTTTTTCTTACTTTAAACCAGCACTGCCCTTGGCAAACCGATCTGAATGTATTTTTCTCTCACCTGTGCCTCACTGAGTGACAAAAGTGACACACGCACACCCTCAGCAAGCATTTAAAAATGAAGAAATCTACAGGAGCAGGTCTCTTCAAGATAATATGATGGAATGATTCTCACCCTCCCCTGATGACCCTCCCAAACCCCCAGCTCCAAAGCATCTCAGATTAAAAGAAGAAATTCTATAATGTTTGCAATTTCAGTTTCTCTACAGTTTTAGGCATAAAAGTGTTTTTGCTCCCTAATGATAATTCTCAGGTATAGCAGAACCTACATTCTGTCTAGCTGAAGAAGTGCCTTTATATTCACCACAGACTTCCCTCACCTCAAAGATGGACCCTCTGATATTAATTGGAGATAGAGATATTAACTTGGAGATGGGCCCTCCAAGTTGTCAGTTCTTCTGATTATTATTTAAGCCATGCTAATGTGTTAACCAGGCAGGCTCACTATGGGTAGTGAATGAGCAGGTAAGTGAATGGATGGATGGATGGATGGATGGATGAGTGGATGCAGGGATGAATGCCTGGATGGAGATAGGCAGATACAGACAGAATAGAGATAGAGATAAATAGTTCAAGGTAGAGAGACAATTTATCCATTCACTCAGTAAACACTTGTTGAGTTATCTATTAGGAGCCAGTCACTGTTCTAGGTGCTGAGTATACATGGTAACAAACACTCCATGAAGTTGTGTTCTTTCATGGAGCTTGCATTCTAGAAGAGGAGAAACAGAGTATAAAAAATAAGTATAACATATAGAATGGTAGTTGGAGTTAAATACTATGAAGGAAAAAAATAAAATTGGGGGCTTGGGACTGGCTGAGGGGGAGTTTCAATTTTCTATAGTAAGAAATTGATTTTGGAATAAACATCTAAAAGAGATTAGGGTACTCAGATTTGATAGTACTTTTAAAATGGATAGGCCTAGCCCTGGCTGGCATAGCTCAGTGGAATGAGTGCGGGCCTGCAAACCACACGATCGAGGTTCGATTCCTAGTCAGGGCACATGCCTGGGTTGCAGGCCAGTTCCCAGCAGGGGACTCACGAGAGGCAACCATACACTGATACTTCTCTCCTTCTCTCCTTCCCTTCCCCTCTAAAGATAAATAAATACAATCTTTAAAAAAAATGGATAGGCTTTCCTTTCCTACCTAAGGAAAGCAAACTAATACCAAAAATACTAAGACAATGAAAAATCATAGAAGTTGATTTAACACCAACAGAAATCTACAGCTCATGAAATACGTTTAGTTGTTTGCAAGACTTGAATTGGAGAAGCACAGTATGGGTTAGGCACATTTGGAAGAAACCAAACGATTATCACCAAGAAGGGCCTGTCCAGGCCCAAGATAACCAGGAAATCTATGACCCTTGCATCATAATATTGTGGCCACACAAAAAGAAGGAGGGGCATGTCTGAATTTGGGCACAGGTATAGACACCCTTGGGACACACCAGGTGGGTCAAAAGAAAAAACAAGGACACAGGGAAGGTTAAAGCTCTATACACATACAAAAATGCAAATTATAGGCACTTGGGAATCTCAGAGGATTTTGCAGATCTGTTGCTTCTCCCACTGACCCATCATTAGTCACATAAATACATCCATATTGGCAAAGTCACATTCTTCACACCTCTCCACCTATTCCATATTGCTGCAAGGACTGCTTTTTGGACCAGAACATAGCAAAGATCAGTCTTCAGAGTGCTTGTAAGTCAAATCAGAATGAGTGGTTTTTAAAATGAGCCACAAATTCCTCCTACCCCTATAGGCACACCCCTTTGGAATGTGACTTTGCCATGCTTCCCATTAACATTAACACAGGGAGCCTGTTTCTCCACTCTCTTGAATCTGAGCTGGCCATGTGATTAGCTTTGACCAATAATACTCTCAAAGAAGTGGTCTTGTAGGACTTCAAGCCTCAGCCTCGACAGGCCTGCAGATTCTGCCTTCCCCCTCCTGAAAGGCTACACTGCAGGGTGAGTGCAAATTTCATTTTGCATCTCAGATACTTGCTTGCCTCACCATTGCCTGGCCCTGCAGTTTCCCTTCCCATCCTTCCCTGAAAGGAGGATGGCCCAGTCCTTTCGTCTTGCATCGTGATTGGTGCCTCCCTTTTCCTACGCAGGTGGGCTGATAAATGGCACCGTTAAAGAGAACCAGCTGCTGCTTTCAGTTCTCCTTCCTGCAGAGATCCTTAATTACTGGGCTTCACCTGTTGAATCTCCCTCAGCAACAAGAATGCATATGTTTAAGTGTGAAAACAATTCATTAGGAAGTGCCAGCATCTTAGAGGAGGGAGAACCCCCAATTAATTCCAGAACCTCGCTGCTTCAGCCAGGTAAGTACTATGGAGGAAGAAAGCAGGCCAACGAAGTGCTGCTTTTTTCTGAATGCCACCCAGCCAATGAAAAAAATACCTTCAGCCAATGCCAGGCACTCAGAAGCCCATGGGAAGGGGCTGTGAGGTCAGACCATGCCCTTCAGCCAATGCCAGGCACTCAGAAGCCCATGGGAAGGGGCTGTGAGGTCAGACCATGCCCTTCTTAGTCTGTGGCCATCCTTCAGCATCCTTCCAGGTCCCCCCTTTAGCTCAGAAGCCTTATAATGACAGCACTGCACAGCCACACAGGGACTGCCTCTATAGGGCCAAAACTGCTCTGGCATTTTTGCTTTAGCTTTAGTATTTTTGTTAAATAAATGAAAGCTTTGCAAAAACAAGCCTAAAGTTATTTGTAGATATTCTGGCCTAAAATAATATATGTCTTTAACGTATTAGAATTCAGGTCCTCAAACAGTGGTTCTCAACCCTCGTATTTCAGGAGATTTTTAAAAAATTCATGTGCCCAGACTCCACATTCACATTTAATTAGTCTGGGGTGTGTCCCTGAGCATCAGAATTTTTGTAAAGCTCCTGTTGCGACTCTGACGTGTAGCCAGGATTGAAAACCACTCTAGTAGTTTAATTTAATAGATTACACTTTAATAGATTACAAAGTACTTTCTTTGGTTGTTGCTGCTACTTTAAATATTTTATGTATTTATTTTTTAGAGAGAGGGGAAGGAAGAGAGAAAAAGAGGGAGAGAAACAATGACTTGTGAGAGAAACACAGATTGGTTGCCTCTCCAAGTCCCCAACCGGAGACCTGGTCCACAACCCAGGCACGTGCCCAGGCTGGGAATCGTACCGGTGACCTTTTGGTTTGCAGGCCAGCACTCAATACACTGAGCCACACCAGCCAGGGCTAATAGGTTACAAAGTATTTTCTAAAGAATGAGTCCTGGGTCTCATCACTGCATCACCCATACCAAGCACAGTGCCTGGCACGAAGTTGGTCACTAATACATATTATTTGAATAAAAATAATGCCACTTGAGTTCATTGTTTCTCTTTTTTAAATTATTTGCCTTATATATATATCCATGCACATATAACTTTTACATAAATGCACAAAGGTGACCAAATCATGCCATGTTGTATATGATAAAGAGAAAGCACAGTCTTCTATTCCCTTATCATTTTTTGCTTGTTTGCCTGTTCCCTCTCATCCCCACCTGCCCCATGACCTGTCCTGCCTGAAATCCCCATATAAACAACTGAGTCTGTGATCTTCCATATATTCTCCACACTCATTTAATTCTAGGCAAACATATAGATCAAAATGAGCATGGGTGGTCACTGTCCGTTTTGTAGAAATAGAACATCATACACCCCAATTCCTTGCAGAAAGCCCCCCCAAGTCACCTGCTAGAGTTCTACTTCACTCTCCTCGACAGGCACATATTAGTCCATGAGCAGATGCACCATAACTTACTCAGTGATTGCCTTGTGGACAGGCATGCGCTTTGTTTCCCATTTTTCCCACAAGAGAAACCCGACAGCAATAAACACAAGGTGGTCTGATGCTTGCAACCACCCTGTAAACCACAAATATCCACATGCATCTTTCTTCTCATCCCCAGAGACATAGCAAAATGTCTGGCAAGCCAGCCTTGGCACCCTAAGACTCCACCTCTGGTTGAGGAGGATGATAATAATTTATATGAGATCATGCATACAAAAAAAACACTTTACAATCTGCAGAAGAATTTGTGTCAAAGTCGGCCATTCAGGCAGAGTGGCCTGGTTTTCCGTGGCCAATCTATCCACAACAGGGCCTGGTGGAAACCTGTTCCATAGCATCATTAACAGTCCATTGATCCAATTACCTTTCTTTCTGTTCTACTTCAGAATGACAATCTCCCATTCCCCACCCACCCCCTGAAAGAGCCCAGATACATTCCTGATGATCAGTGGAAGAGGTAGCTGCCATCAGGACTCGCTTGATGGACCCAAATGCTCATCTAATTGCAGCATGGGATGAATTCATCTGATTGACACATCAGACCTCTCCATGGGAACTGGCCATTTTCTCCAGTCTCTTTGTTTTTCTGGGGAACTTTAGAGGGATGCAGCCAAACTGAGGTCAACTCAGAAACATCATAGGGCTGCTCTCATCATGTAGTGGGCACTCAATAAATCAGTGTTGAATTGAAAATTGCCCAAAGGAACATATATTGGAGCTCAAAGTGGAGCAGATAGGCTGAATAAATAGGATTGGTCCAGATTATCTCTTTGCAGTATTGGCCAGTATGGGAGGTGGAATCTGAACCCAAAAGTAATACATCAAATGAAAATATACTCTACTCTAAGGCAAGGCAAAGTCAAGACCTTGAGTGACAGCTGAGGGCAAAGGAGAGGGAACTAAATATACACTCTAAGTCCAATGGGCAGGATAATGAAGGAGAAAGAGATAGTAATAGGACCAGAAGAGGAAGCATTCCTCTTGACAACTAAATCTATAATGGGATACCTACCAAATGCCAAGCACTAAACTAAGTGTTAGTGATATGGTGGGACAGAAGTCATAATTCTAGCCCTCAACTGCTTGTGGTGTTATGGAGGACACTAAGATATAAACACACAGTAAAATACAGCCATGATAAGATAGGACAGAATGAAACACCTAAGCCAACCAGGGGAGGTATAGAAGGTTTCCTGGAGGAGGAGATAGATGAGGAAGAATTAGCAAAGATGAAGGGGGAGGGAACGAAGATTGGCAGGTAAACAGTTTGTACCATGAAGGGCCATGGACTCAGTCCCCTTTAAGTCCCCTCTACCTATGACTTCCACATCTAGATGCCTGAACAATGAGAATTTATGCCCATAATCATGTCCCTGGGGTGTGACCAGCCCAGTACTCTCTGACCTCTATGCCTTTGTCCATGCTGTTCCCTTTGCCTGGACAACAGTATCCTATCCTCTCTCCTCAGTCTGCAAAACCACCATGTCTACTCCGCATCAAGGCATGGCCCAAATGCTTCCTACTCCATGAAGTTTTTCCAAAATTTCACTACTTGGAATTAATCGCTGTCTTTCTCCCTGAATTCCAATAACACTTTGCTTGTTCTTCTCTATAATATACAGCATTCTTGACATTGTATTATAATTATTTGTGTATTTGCCTTATCTCCTCCACTAAACTATAACTCTGCTGGGGCAGAAAACCTTGTCCTAACCATCTTTGCATTTCCCACAGTGCCTTATCCAAGGCAGGTGCTCAATACCTGTTGAATGAAGGTTATATTCACCAGATTCCAGGTGAATGGGGAAAAGTTATCAGACAGCACAGCAAAGTGCTGGCCCAGTGGACTGGGCCAGCTTTCTAGCAACTGCAATTGCCTACTTGCTAAAGTAAGTGAATTTCCCATGAATAGAAAGATTCTTTAAAAAACAGTGGGACAAGATGGTTTCTAAGATAACCTAATCCTTACCAGGTTACTATGATGGGGAATAGTGATATTCAAAGACAACAGAATCCCTCTAACAGGCGAGACAGAAGTAGATGTAAGTTAGTGTCAGTGTTCTAGCACCTGGGCTGGCCGACAGGTGCCAGGGCATTTATCCTGTTATTAAATATTGAATCAGTGAAAGTAAAATAGATTCATTCTTAGAGAAATGACAGTGTCTCATGAACACAGACTGTAATTAACCTAAATTTGAACATCTGAAATCTATTCAAAATATTTAACCTAAATAAGAGCTGATCCCCCAATCTGACTTGGTGCGTCAGTGGGGTCAAGTGATGAGGGCATTCTGAAGGACAGATTTCACAGTGTCATCCTGCTACGTAACATCTTCAATTGCCGCCCCCCCATGCCCCAGGACATACTGCTCAGCCCTCAGTTTGACTTTTGAGGTCCTAAATGATGTAGCTCTTGCCGGCCTCACCTTCCACCATTTCCCCGCCCCCACTCAAGACCTGAGCAGCTTCACAGGTCCAGCTCCTTTTCGCAGCAGGAATAGACTCAGTGTTACAAGCTCCACCCAAGCTCTCAAAAGGAGCAGGAAATTCAAATTTATTTCAGTAGGACCTGCCATTTTTCAATACTGGCTCAAAAATTTTGAATAACGCATACGCCAGAAGCTCTGGCTGAGCATTGTTCCCTACACCAAAATGTTGAGAGTTCAATCCCGGGTCAGGGCACATATGGCAGGGCAACTGATAGATGTTTATCACATTGGTGTTTCTCTCTCCCTTCTTCTCTCTCTAAAATTAATAAAAGCATATCCTCAGGTGAGAATTTATTTTATATTATTTTTTAATATACTATATTGATTATACCATTACAGTTGCTCTATTCCCCCCTTCATTCCCTCCCACCCTGCACAACCCCTCCCCCTTCCCCCCCTTTAGTTTATGACCACATGTCTCAAGTTCTTTAGATTCTATATTTCCCCTGCTATTCTTGCCCTCCCCCCTATCTATTTTCTACCTACCGTCTATGCTACTTATTTTCTGTACCCTCTCCCCCCTTCTCCTCCTCCCACTCCCCTGTTGCTAACCCTCCATGTGTTCTTCATTTCTATGGTTCCACTCCTGATCTAGCTGTCCTCTTGGTTTGCTTTTGTTTTAGGTGTGGTTGTTAATGACTGTGAGTTTACTGTCCTTCCACTGTTCATATTTTTGATCTTTTTTTCTTAGATAAGTCCCTTTAACATTTCATATAATAAGGGCTTGGTGATGATGAACTCCTTGAATTTGACCTTATCTGAGAAGCACTTTATCTGTCCTTCCATTCTAAATGAAAGCTTTGCTGGATAGAGCAATCTTGGCTGTAGGTCTTTGGATTTCATGACTTGGAATACTTCTTTCCAGCCCCTTCTTGCCTGTAAGGTCTCTTTTGAGAAATCCGCTGACAGTCTGATGGGTACTCCTTTGTAGGTGACTGTCCCCTTATCCCTTGCTGCTTCTAGGATTCTCTCCTTCATTTTAGTCTTGGCTAATGTAATTATGATGTGCCTTGGTGTGTTCCTTCTTGGGTCCAACTTCTTTGGCACTCTCTGAGCTTCCTGGATTTCCTGGAAGTCTATTTCCTTTGCCAGACTGGGGAAGTTCTCCTTTATTATTTGTTCAAATAAGTTTTCCACTCGTGGCTATTTCTTTTCCCCTTCTGGTACCACTATAATTCAGATGTTGGAACATTTAAAGATGTCCTGGAGGTTCCTAAGCCTCTCCTCAGTTTTTTGAATTCTTGTAACTTCACTTTTCCTGTTTGGTCATTTCTTCCTTCCTTCTGGCCCACCCCTTTGATTTGAGCCCCAGTTTCCTTTCCATCACTATTGGTTTCCTGTGCATTTCCCTTCATTTCAATTAGTTTAGCCTTCATATGTTCCTCTAATTTGTGACTAAAATCAACCAGTTCTGTGAGCATCCTGATCACCAGTGTCTTGAATTGTGCATCTGAGAGGTTGGCTATTTCTTGGTCACTTAGAGTTATCGGCTCTGGGGCTTTGAGTTCTTCTTGAGCCATATGTTGGACTGTTCGTGCCTGTTACATATGAGAAGCAGAGCCCTAGGTGTTCACCAGGGCCGGGCCACTCAGTCACTGGGTTGTGACACTGTATGTTGGGACAGGCCCCCTCTGCTGCTTCCTGCTGCCACCGCAGGCCACATGGTCTGACCCACTGCTCAAGAATGAGCGACCTCGGTCAGTCTGCTGCTGGGTTCACTGCTGGGGCCTGCGCAGTCCGTGTCACTGCTCACTCCTTTGCTGGTTTATCTGCGCGCGCGAATGTGTGACCGCAGCCAACCTACCACCCCAAGCACTCACTGGATCCTCCCGACGTGGGGCTGGGGCCGGGGGGTCTTTCTTGCCTGTCCCCGCTTCACTGCTGGCTCTGCCCCTCTTACCCGTCCAGTTGAACGGTTCGTTGTTGTCAGACTTCCGTATAGTTCAATTTTCTGTTCTTTGGCTGCATCTTTGTTCTCCAAACCTTTGTTGTATTCAAACTTGACTGTGGGAGAAGGCACAATGTTTCCACCTACGCCTCCATCTTGGCGGAAGTCCCGAGAATTTTTTCTTAATTTTTAGAGAATAAGCAATGCATAGGCCAAAAAACCCTCAGCTGTGGCCCATGGATCCCTACCCTATGCTTTCTTTTGAATCTGTTTTTTAAACCTACTTAGTGTTGCTATAAGGTGATCAACTTGCTCACCTCCATGGTTCCCTGCCTGATGCTTCCTCTTCCCACATTATTCCTCCCCCTCTCCTTTCCCCAAATTTCCTAACCTTTCATTTTTGTTTCTAGTAGCAATCAGTCCTGTAAAATTCTCCACTTCTTCATACGTTTCTATATTTTCACAATTTTTATCACAAATATGAGTAGCAGATGCTGGCACTGCTCCCCCATGTCGCCGAGGATCACTTTGACACTTTAACGCCTACCAGCCCCCGCTGTGCTTTCACTCTCAATAACCTCAGGCTCTTAGAACCCACTCTCTCTTCACACTTGGAGAGCCACGAGCTCCTGGGAATTTATGTCCCCAAGAGCAGCACTTACCCAAGGAACGGCAGGGGCAGGGGTGTAATAAATACTCCAGGTCCCTTGCCTGAAATGAGGATAAGTCCAAAATATGCTAGCTCCAGTTCTCACCTGCAGACTGAGCCAAGGTTCTCCTCGGGGGGACTTTGCTCACTATCACACACTTAGTCGTGCATTTCTTGGGAACACTTCCTAAGAGATCAGTTTCAAATGCGTCCTTATTCCAGGATCTGTTTCTGAGATCTGTGATAGACAGCTGTGGCACGGCACCCAGTGATCTCCATCTCCTTGTGTTCCTGCCCTCGTACAGTTCCCTCCTTTGAGTGTGACTTGCTTCCAAGTGTAAAGCTGATGGGTGTCACTTCTGTGATTAGGTTAGAAATGATTTTGACTCCCATCTTACTAGCAGACTCTCTCGTCTTGCATGTTTTGATAAAGCAAGCTGCCACGGGGCACAGATCCATGTGGCAAAAAACTGAGGGTGGTCTCTAACCAACAGCCAGGAAATAACTCAGTGCTGCCAACAACCACTCAGTGAGCTTGAAATGGATACCCCCCACTTGAGCCTGCAGATGAGAGCACAGACCTTGGCCCAACCCTTAACTGCAGCCTTGTGCAAAGCCATGAAGCAGAGGACCCAGCTAACCCACAGCCAGACTGCTGACCCAGAAAAAATGTAAGATAATAAATGTGTGTTGTTCCAAGCTTCTTGACTTTGGGATAATTTGCTATAAAGCAATAGATAACTAATATAGTATCTCAACTTAAGAAAATATATAATACTTCTATAATTTAAAAAATTCCATCCTGGACATCTCCAGAAAGCGCTCTCTGAACCCCCAGGCCAGAGCCCTTGAGTGCCCCCTATCATGGTCCTTAATCACTCTAAATTTAATCATCAATGTCACTCATCTTTCCCTATGTCTCCCCCACCCATCACGTTGAGAGGTAGACTTTTTGGAGAAAAAAAAAGACCTGATATATTTTCTTTATCTTAACACTTAAGCATAGTACATAGTATATAGGTATATATAGATAGATAAATATAGATAGATAGGTAAGCATATATAGGTATATGTGCTTAGTGGATGTTTATTGAAGTGATTTCTTTATTTGTTCATTGTTTCTGCCATGAGACTTTGGCCAAATGTCTCCCCATGTCTATCATTCTCCAGAAGCCAAGGGTAAAGCAGACCTTCGGTATTCAGCAAGATCTCCCTTCTCGGCCTCCCCCCTGTCATTTTCCAAGCAGCGCCTTCTTTTCCATCACCAGGGTGCATATCAATTTCACATTGACACTTCCTCCCATCTGTTCCATTCATCTGTCGGACGGTCACTTGCTGCCGCTTCAGAGCAACAGGGAGTTCACTTTTCCTTTCATAGCCCTCTGGGAAGCCCAGAGAAATTATCTCTGATTGATGTGATTTCTTCTTTTGGTCCTAATGACAAAATTACAGCAAAATCCAGCTCTACTTTGCACCACACTTGGAAAAAATCTGCTTGGCTTTTGTCTGCCAACCGCAACAGAAACTTGATTAACCAGGGCTCAGCACATATTGGTTTTGTTTTGTCTTGTTTTGTTTCTGGTTAGCTGAGGAATAAAACTGAAAATATCATTTACTTCCTCCCTTACTACTTGAAAAAAGAATCAGTGGGCTAGCCCACATTGCTGCCCACAGTAAGAAAATTCCCCTACAGAAATGGAGTCTCTCTGACAGAGATGAGCATCCTGTGGGCCTGAGAATCAGGTATTCTGGGGTTTAAAGCCATGTTAAAAATTAGGCTGACTCAGCAGAGACCTTTGGCATGTAGGACTTTAATTTTAAAATTTGCTATCACTTGTATTCCTTGTTGTTACCTTCCTCCTAGACGCCCAGGCCAGAGCGTGTGTTCTGGCTATCTGAGGGTTCCTGACTCTTGAAGTCTGGCCTACGTAAGTAGTATTGTAGTCTAATTTACATGGTGGAGACACTCTCTCTTTTTCTTTTTAATCAATTTATTTATTTATTTATTTATTTAAATTGTTGTTCAAGTACAGTTTTCTGTCTTTTACTCCCATCCTAGCCCACCCCACCCCCCCAGGTGCTCCCTACCTCCCTCCCATTTCCACCTCCCTTAGTTTTTGTCCATGTGGCTTTTATACCTGTTCCTGTAAACCCCACCCACTTTCCCCTGAAATTCCCTCCCCTCTTTCCTCTGGTCCCGGTCAGCCTGTTCTCTATTTCAGCGTCTTTGGTTATATTTTAATTTATATGGTGGAGACTCTCTTATAGATTTCTGAGTCCAAGCTTATTACATGAGTCCATCTACTCAGTGGTTACTCAGAGTCTCCTAAGTGTCTTGGATTCTCATCCCCCTCCCTCTGAGACACAGGAAACTCCTCTGTAGTACCTTCCTTGCTCAACGGCATTGTGAGAAACAGGAAACTTCTTTGTTACTGAACTAGTAGATGCTTGTAGTTCTAGGGGAAGAAGAAGAAGCCAGAATGGTACTCCGATACCTTAACCAAAATTCAACCACACTTTAAGGGAAAGGAATTATAAAGTAAGGATATAGATTACTGAGTACTGACTCTGTGCCAGGCACTGGATTGAGACTTTTTTTTAACTGATAGCTTATGAGGCCCTACATGATCCAGTCTTCATCTACCTTTTTGACTAAATCTCTACCCAGGCCTCACATCACTTACCAGGATACAGCCACACTGGCTATTTCCCACCTCAGGGCCTTTGCACTTGCAGTTGCTGCAGCTGGCAATTCTCTTCCCTGGCTAGGTGTGTGGTTCACTCCAGGTCATCCTTCATTTCTCAATTCGCTATCATTTCAGGGAGATCTTCCCCGGCTAAGGTTTCCCCACCTTCCATGCCCTGCCATTCTCTATGATGCCCCTTTATTGTGTTTTCTTCATAGGCCCTTGCCACTTTTAATTAACTCATTCAATTACTGTCTTCTCCCCAGGAGAATATAAACTTCATGAAAGCAAGGAACTTTTTTGTCTTGCTATTGTGAAACCAACATACCAGTACTTGCCTCCCATGTTACAGAAGCTCAATAAATATTTGTGGAATAAATGAATAAATAACTTTCTAATCCTCCCCAAATAAGTATATTTATCACCCCATTCACAGATGAAGACGTTGAAGCTCTGAGCTGATAAAGAAATTCCATAAGTTTACACAAAGAGTAGGTGACAGCCAGACTTTTGACCATAGAACTGTCTTAACTTCAAACCTTGAATTCCCCATTGCTACTAGAGACTGTTTTCCAACTTCTGTTAATGAAAAATCTCTGAGCAGCTGTGACAAGAAAAGAAAGTCTTTTATCAACCCCAATCATGAGTACATCATACCTGGAATGTGTCTTTCAAACCAAACTTTGCTATTTTGTCAAATACCTGCATAAAATGAAATTTCAGGAAAACATGGTCTGTGCTTCTCTCATGCTCCCCCTTTCTCTGGGATCTTCTCAATAGGCAGAGGAGTCCAGGCAGTGGAATGTTAGGTGCAGGCATCAGTCTAGGATGATTGGAGTGAATGGATTTGATGAACAGAGCTGGGTGCAGGCTGTCTGCCCTCACGCCAAACCTCCTCACCAGAGCCAGTGGTGCAGAATTGTGGGAACTAGGCCCTGAGCCCCACTGGTAGCCATTTTTCTAGGACCCTCTCCTTTTATTAACACCATTGATTATACTCGCATCTTCATTTCGGTAAACACTCACGCAAGTACCCCACCCTTTCCTTTACTTCTTGTCTCCAGCTCAAAGCTCCAAAGTCTAACAGAAAGGACTGGATTTTACTCTCTGAAGTTTGAACCTTGGGGCTCCCTAAATTCAGGCCTGCATGCTGCTCACCTACATTCCAGTCATTTCTAAACTTGTTTGATTTAGGAAATTACTTCAAGCAGCTTCAGAGCCCCAGACGACACACCCAGTTCTAGACATTCCTATGTGAGTTTCACGTACAAAGAAATCATCGATTACTTCACCACACTTACTGCACTGAAATTTTCCCACCCAAAGACAGAACTTTATGGAGGTGACCTGACAGAGAGGTGCTCACGGCTCTGTGACCGACTCCAGAATCAAAGAGAAGCTGGAGTTCAAAGGCAACACTTGCACTCTCTCCTCATTCCATTTTTTCTTACTTTAAGCCTTTTTATTAAGAGAATCACAATGTTCTTTATCTACACGACACTTTCCATCTTTAAACATTAACTAATTAATTGACTGAAATGGTATCTCGGGAGCGTTTATCATCTACCCCATTAGCCAGAGAGCCAGGCGACTGTCTGTAAAGCTGTCGAACACTCAGTGGAGGCTTTGTCTTTCCGCTTCCCTTCCCAGACACGGTTTTTGTGTGTGTCTGTGTCTGAATGTGTAATGGAAAAAAATAAAAGGAGAGGATTATGCCTCCACCCACCGCTGTAAAAATCTACCTCTGGGAGACATGGAATTTCAATTGTGAAATAATCAGTCTTGGAAATTGTCCTGTCCTCCAGGAAAAGAAAAAATAAGTAGTTTAACAGCAATTGCCCTTCAAAACAATTACTAATTATAATGTCTATAAAGAAAAATACCCTCGATACCATTACTCCTAATAAAGCCAGGCGAATCTATAGAAAGGAATTAGCTGGCATGTCTAAAGTCTGACCAGAGAGCTCTTGGGAGTATATCAGAAAGACCGGTGGGGGGGGGGGGGGGGAGGTGCTCCAACCAGCTTATAAACCTCAATCCAAAGCTTTGGGAAGCTTACCACCTGGGGCAAGCCCCTTTCAGCAAATTGAGAAGATTAACACATGCCTCAAGGAAATCAGGTCAGGACAGTTATGAGCTGAGGACCTTTTTCCTGACCTTCCTTTTAGCCCCTCCCATCCCACATTTCTTCCTGCTCCTCTCACCTCTTCCTCAAGCGATTGCCACAGTGCCAGGGATGCATACCCTAGAGTTCAGTATCACACTGTCCACATAGTCCTGTGAAAGATGCAGAGATGCCTGGGAAGGGTTATAGCACATCTGTACGGCCTTAGAATAAATCTGTCAGATCCCATCTGATTGGAACAAAACACGCTGTGGGGGAAGAATACTAGAGGAAATAAAGTGAGAAAAGGAGCCCAGAGAAGAGACCTCAGATGCAGTACTAAAGGTAGCCATTTGAATTAGGATTCTCAGCCCTAAAGTCCTCATCTGTAAAATGGGGCAGGGGGGCAGGATACAGGACACCTAGTATTGAGGTAGTATTCAGTTGTAGACAACAGAAACCACTTCAGCTACTTTAAGAACAAAGGAATTGAGTACTAGGTATAAGGTGACTTAGAAAAAACAATGAAGGGCTCAAAAAAGTTGGACCTTCCATGAACAACTCCCTGCTCCCCAAATCTCCCTGACTCTACGATGTTAAGAAAACTGCCACAACTGCTACAAGAAGTCACCAAGTCAAGAAGCTAATGGCTGAAGAACCAACCACCCCAACTCTGCAAAGACCCACAGCAGCAAGGTAGAGTGCATTATACCTTTCTCCCTTCTAACTCAGTTCTGAATTCAGTACTCACCGGGGTGAATCAGTATTGCAGAACCTAAGTCGTATCCAGAATTCTAGCTGCAAGAGAGTCTGGGAAATGTACTTTTTAGATTTTCAGCCTCCGCAGCACAATGGCACAGTCAACAGGCTAAAATGGAAGCTGAAAGAAACCATCTATAAGGTACACTACCCACATGTTACAGAGTTGTCAAGAGAATTAAATTAGATGGTATTTATAAAGTACCTCTCACAGTGCCTTTGAGAAAATAAGGTCTAAGCTAAGAACTGAAGAGTAATAAAACCACGTAAACCAGTTAACCAAGTAAAGAGTGGGAGAAAAGAGCATTTCTGGTAGAGGAAATAGCAGGTGCAAGGTCTGTATGTTTGAGGAACCAGAAGAATACTGGCATAGTTGGAATATTTTAGTAAAAAAGAATTGGGTGAGAATTACCATAGCTATGTACCCTAGACTATTATCTGGGGGTAACATTTCCTCTGAGGTTGAAATCAGACGTGTTAGGCAATTATATTTCACAAAAATGGCATTTGAAACAATTTTTGTCTACCTTTCTGCCTCTTAATTGTCTCTTAAGTAAAAAAGGATAATATGAACCTTTCATTGGGTGGTTGTGAACTTTAAATGACCTAACAAGTATAAAGTTATTAAAAGAGGGCTGACCACATCTCGAGCACCAGCATCATCATAATCATCCTTGGTGTGCATGCACACCACTCCAGAGAGGTCCATCAGGTCTTCCTCATTTGCATACCTTCTCAGAAACCCATTCTAGCCTACACACAGCAGAGGCACTCATGTGACACTCCTGACCAAAGGTGATTGGACCACAATGGACACCTACCACCACCTGGACCTATCAGATACTTACACTTGGAATCATGAAAGGGATACAGAGTCTGAACTGGTTAGAGGGTGTTAGAAGCAGGAGGAGAAAGACCCAGAGTCCTGGGCAAATGGAAAGTAATTAAGAGCGAAACTTGGCATTTCAACCGCAGATGTGGTTCTGCAGAGAGAAGAATAAAGCAGGTGTGGAGAGATAAGCTCCAGAGGGTGAGATGGAGAAAGCAGTGGTTAACAACATTCCAGGCCCATGAGGGCCAGCTGTTACACGGGATTCCCCAACTACCTTCTGTGTCCTGACAACAAGAATTCCAACTCACTTTAATGTCTTTAGGTGAGTTTCTATTCCTTAAAATTAAACAACCACTGCTTTAAGAGACTCATTGTAGAAGAGAGTTGAGGCTACTTTTCTGATCTGAAATGTAACCCCACCTTGGAAACAGGTCCTACTGACCACAACCATGTGCCCCACCAGCATGTCAAGGCTTTGCGCAGGCTGTTGCCTCTGGATGGGAAGCTCTTCCACTCACTTTTTGCAAAAGTAGCTCTCACTCACCTTCTAGACCGACCCCTTTGAGGATCAGTTCCACAGACTCCTACTCTAATGTGGACCCTTGCTGTGGGTTCCATAGCTCTCAGAACTACCCCTCTGCAGCTGCAAGTCTTTTTTGGTCACTTGCCCAGTGGCTGCCACCCCCAACCCCAGTATTATACCCCCCATGTGCTAGACCTGTTTCCTGCTATGTGTCTAGGGCTTGACACAGAATCAGGCATGTAGTAGTAGCTGCTCAATAAACACTCACAGAATGAGTGATCAATAGTCTAAAAGAGCCAGACTGACTTTTTAGCTCTCTTACAGTTTTATTTTAACCTACTTAGTGAATAAGGAATAATAATAATAGCCCTGTGCAAGGTGTTGGAGACACAAAGATGAATTAGACATAATCCCTCTCTTTAGGGCTTCACCATCTAAGGGAACACATGGGTGTGTGAGTAAATACACTTATTGTAATGCAACACAAATATTAGAAGGGAGAGAGAAAGAAAGGGTAAGACTATCATAGGAGTATTAAAGTTATTTTGAATTTTGGGGTGAGGGAGGAGAAGGGTAGAGGAGAGGGGTACCACCACCCCTCTGAATTTCCCCAGAAAATCAATGTAGTGGACATTTGTTGTTTGGATGCCTAGCATATACTGCCCCTTATTGCAGAAATGGCACCCCACTTTTCCTTTTGGAGAAACACTTTCCCACCCTATTAGTCCAAGTGTGTTTAGATGGAGCCGATCTAACACCCTATCTGCACCCCCAGTATCAGGGTGGGTATGTGTCCCAGGTCTAGCTGATATTCTAGCCCACAATGAGTGGTTCAGGGGTGATTATATGACACAGGTTAGCCAAAGGAGAGTCAATCTCAGGATTCTGGGGAAACCAATGAGGAAGGCATCTCTTCTTTCACCAAAGATCCTGAACTGGTAGCAGCCTTGAACAGCTGAAGCCCATTTTATGAATATGAGGGATACACCCCCCCCCCCCAGAACAAAGCTTACTGGAAAAGTAGCAGGCCCAAGAGAAAAAGATGCTTCTAATGACACTGTTTGAACATCTGAGTCCAACTAGATATATCCTGGATTTTCAGTCATGAGTCAATAAACTCGACTTTTTTTTTCTTAAACCAGATCCTCAACCTCAGCACCATTGATTTTTTTTTGCATGGGTGGATGGGGGCTGCCCTGTGCACTGTAGGATGTTTAGCATCATCCTGGGCCTCTACCCACTAGATGTCAATAGTCATCCTCACCCCCCAATTGTGACAACCCAAACTGTCTCCAGTCATTAACAAATGTCCCTTCAGAGGACATCACTTCCAGTTGAGGACCACTGGTTCAAATCGGTTCCAATCAGGTTTCTAGGGCTTGTAACCAAAAAGAGTTTTGACCACATACTAACCCATCAAATAATTGCCTACCGAATTTCCAGGCATCATTTTCATTCCTACGTTTCTTTACTTCCCATGGTATCTGAAACATCTTTTTATGGGCTTTGGTTTCCAAACATTTTTTTTTAAATATGGGAGTAAATGAAAGTCAGATCAAGAACAGCTTAGATCTCAGTTCCAGCACTACATTTATAAGCTCCGGGTTTGGGTACATCAATTACACCCTTTCCTCCCCTTTAAAAATTTAAACATCTTCCTTCATTTACTTTCTTTATTTTAGAATTTTCAGCAGTCAATTTTCTTTTTTATCCACAGACCTTGCCCTCGATGGGAAACTAATCAATAAGAAATTATATTTTTGCCAGGCTATTTCAAAGTAATGTAACCAACATATTTCTCCCTCATTCATGGCATTATTGATTTTGAAATGAAAACAGAAAGACAGTGGAAGAGTCCAACTGCATTCCTGAAACCCCCATTTCATTAGGCTCCATCGCGGCCAGCTTCACACATCAGGGCCATTTCTCTTGATAATACTGCTTTGGGGGGAGTTTGTGTTTGATCATCAACCTCATATCGTTAACTGAAGCTCAGCTAGGAGTGAGTTAGGCCCTTAGAACAGGGAATGTCAGGGTGGTGATACACAGCAAAATGCAGGCAGATGGGCTGCATCCACTGTATCTATCTGAAATGTATTGATTTATTTTCTTGCCAGTTATGGCTCACACGTGGCAATGCCGACCCATCTTTTGGTTTCTAAATTGGAATATCCCTTTCAAGAAAATGTCACATTGTGTTAAATAAGAAAATCAAAATGAAAATGGAATTTCAAGAGGAGAACAGCTACCGTCTTTTCAACTGTCTTTTAAAACACTCGTGGGAAAGCTTTCCGTACACAGGCAGTTAGATGCATGGGTTTGTTTCATAGGTGCCTTGTGTATCTGAAAACAGCTATAGCGCCTTTGAAAATGGAAAGGGAAAGAGAATGGACAGCCAGTGCATGTCACCCAGTGCACACAGTAGGCGTTGGGTGTCTGGTGACCTGACTTGGTTTCTCAGGGTCGAGGAGGGAGAAGGGATTCTGCAACTGGGACCATCAATAATAGTAATCGTAAATCTATGCTGATCTTTTATTAGAGGGGGAGAAATCCATCTATTTGAGGGTAGTCCCTTGAGAGTATGTCAAGTCATCGATCAAAGGCACGTGTACGGGTCAGCAGGACATTGGGAGCACGCTAACCAAACACCTCAGAGCACACACTCTTGCAGCCACAAGACCAAGAACTCCTGTCAAATGAAACCAACAGTAAATGGGTCCTCCCTGGACATCTGGATGTCACAGAACTCCATTCCTGGTTGCCTTAGCTCCGTACCACCCTCCGTGCTAATGTTATTATAGCAAACACAGATGAAGAAAGAAGCAGTAGGGTTGGACATCGCATCATCTAGCCAACTCCATGTTGAAGACAAACAAGGGATAGAGGTTGGGAGGGGTTTGTGTATTTATTCTTTCAACAAAATGACCGAGCCTAGCACTGTCCTAGGCATTTGGGATACAAACAAAATTAAAATGCCTGTACTTTGGAGGCATATGCTAGAGCAGAAAAGTGTAAAATTTCAAGGGGATGGTCAAGGGCTGTGGGTAAAAGGGACTATATTAAGCCTGAACACTTCCTATATCCTATAATCCCGTAATAACCCCACTGACTTTGAAGGATGTGAGTAAAGAAACAAAATGTTCCTGCATCCACGTGTTCTCCTCCATCTCAGCTGCCATGGAAGCAAACTCCAATCTCCAGGACAGAGAGATGGAAAAGCAGGAGATGGCGTGGCCACTCGAGTTGTGGCAGATTTTGCTATTCTCTGTTTAGACAACTCACCCATCCCTCGCTGCCATCCATGAAGTTGGAGCCTCCTGAAGCCATCAGGACTGGGTCACAGGAAAGTCTGCAAAACATCAAGAACTAGCATGTGTTGCGTCCGCTCCGCCCATCCCTTCACAAGTGTCACGTCCCATTTCATCTTCATAGGAGTCCAATGAGGTACCGCCTCCGTCTCACAGATGAAAAAACTGAGGTTCAGAGAGTAAGTGACTTGCATCGGGTCTGTCTGACTTTGAAGTCTATGTCCTTTCTGTGTTGTTATGCTGCCCAATAAATGAGCTGGGTTTTATTAGCATGTGAGTGTTAACCTGAATCTCTCCTGGGGCAGCTCTGTGCCCATCTCCAGGGAGGCACAGTGCAGGGTATGGAATTCAGGTTCGGGCTTTGCTCTCCTGGGACTAGCAGTCTAGTTAAAGAGACAAAGGGGAAAAAAATACACATCCAATTCTTAACAAACAACATGGACGGACATGTCGCCATACCCACCTTACCCTGTGCACATAGTTGTGGGTCCCAGAATGTGCTCTGCCTTTATACAAGCCTGCAGCACCTTTGTTCTTCCCCTTCCTCCTTCTACCCCAATCCTCTTTATCTCCCAAGAGTCAGCTCCTCTGGGAAGCTCAATTAACCCCCGAGGCTGGTCAGTTGCTTATTTTCTATGTACCTCCAAACCTTCCGTGCTTACCTCCACCAGGAAATCTCTAAGAAAGGGAGTATCACTGAGAACTTCAGAAGCCAGGGGACCCCAGTGGAGAGGAAATAAAAGCCTGAGATGGAGAGGTAGAAAAAGACAAAGGGGTGAGGCATGTGTATTGTGGCCCAAGGGGGGACCATCTGTGACTGGAAACTGACAGCCAGGTAATGGTAAGGCAGAGAAGTCAGAACACTCAAAACCCAACTAATTCCAAGATTTTACTTTTACTCATTTTCCTTTGGGGCTTCCACGTGGGAAGTGGAGCTGATCACCACAAGGATGAGGTAAGAAGGACAGATGGTCATCCTCATCTGACAGAAGAAGAAACTAAGATACTCAGAGAAGCTAGGTGAGCTGCTCAAGGTCACATGACATAAAACCCCCAGGCAGCAGCCCCGAGTGGTTAAGATCATGTATTCTGGTGTCAGACAAAAAAATAGCTCTCAGACTTCCACCAAGATGGAGGCATAGGTGGAAACACTGTGCCTTCTCCCACAACCAAGTTTGAATACAACAAAGGTTTAGTAAACAAAGATGCAGCCAAAGAACAGAAAACTGAAGTATACTGAAGTCTGACAACAACGAACTGTTCAACCAGGACCGGTAAGAGGGACAGAGCCAGCAGTGAAGCAGGGTCGGGCAGGAAGAATCCCCTGACCCAGGTGACCCAGGGGCGCAGGCAGCCGGGGTAGCATCGCGGACCCAGTGAGGGTACGGGGCAGGCTGAGTGTGGTCACACATTCACGCACAGATAAACCAGCAGAGGTGTGAGCAGTGAGACAGACCCCCCGCAGGCCCCAGCGGCGAACCCAGTGAGGGTGCGGGGCAGGCTGACCGCAGTTGCACATTCATGCACGCAGATAAACCAGCAAAGGAGTGAGTAGTGAGATGGACCGCGCGGGAGGAGGCAGAGGGGACCGCCATTGATTTCCTTTGATCCTGCCCCCACATACAGCATCACAACCCAGAGACTGAGTTGCCCCGCCCTGGTGAACATCCAGGGCTCTGCTCCCCATACCTAACAGGCACGAACAGTCCAAAATATGGCTCAAGAAGAACTCAAAGCCCCAGAGCCGATAACTCTGAGTGACCAAGAAATAGCCAACCTCTCAGATGCACAGTTCAAAATACTGGTAATTAGGATTCTCACAGAACTGGTTGATTATAGTCATAAATTAGAGGAACATATGAAGGCTAAACTAATTGAAATGAAGGGAAATGCACAGGAAACCAATAGTGATGGAAAGAAAACTGGGACTCAAATCAATGGAGTGGACCAGAAGGAAGAATGAAACATCCAACCAGAAAAGAATAAAGAAACAAGAATTCAAAAAAATGAGGAGAGGCTTAGGAACCTCCAGGACATCTCTAAACGTTCCAATGTCTGAATTATAGGAATACCAGAAGGGGAAATGAAACAGCCACGAGTGAAAAACATATTTGAACAAATAATAAAGGAGAACTTCCCCAGTCTGGCAAAGGAAATAGACTTCCAGGAAATCCAGGAAGCTCAGAGAGTCCCAAAGAAGTTGGACCCAAGAAGGAACACACCAAGGCACATCATAATTACATTACCCAAGATGAAAATGAAGGAGAGAATCCTAGAAGCAGTGCAGCAAGAGATAAGGGGACAGTCACCTACAAAGAAGTTCCCATCAGACTGTCAGCAGATTTCTCAAAAGAGACCTTACAGGCAAGAAGGGGCTGGAAAGAAATATTCCAAGTCATGAAATCCAAAGACCTTCATCCAAGATTGCTCTATCCAGCCAAGCTTTCATTTAGAATGAAAGGGCAGATAAAGTGCTTCTCAGGTAAAATCAAGTTCAAGGAGTTCATCATCACCAAGCCTTTATTATATGAAATGTTAAAGGGACTTATCTAAGAAAAAGAAGGTAAAAAATATGAATAGTGAAAGGACAGCAAACTCACAGTTGCTAACAACCACACCTAAAACAAAAGCAAACCAAGAGGACAGCTAGATCGGGAGTGGAATCATAGAAATGAAGAACACATGGAGGGTTAGCAACAGGGGAGTGGGAGGAGGAGAAGAGGGGAGAAGGTACAGAAAATAAGTAGCATAGACAGTAGGTAGAAAATAGAGGGGAGGGAAAGAATAGTAGGGGAAATATAGAATATAATGAACTTGAGATGTGGTCATAAACTAAAGGGGGGAAAGGGTGGGGGAGGGGGTGTGCAGGGTGGAGGAGAATGAAGTGGGGGGGAGTAGAACAACAACTGTAATGGTATAATCAATAAAATATATTTTTAAAAAATAGCTCTCAGCTTCTTGGCCCTGTGACCTTGAACAAGAAACTAAACTTTTCCAAGACTCAGTTTCTACATCTATAAAATGGGATCAAAACTCTCTACTTCCTAAAGTTGTTGGAACCATCAAATGATTATAGAAAGACCTTGGTCAGCCTTTGACATCTGTGACCACACACCTTTATGCCACCCTTCACAGCAAATTCTGTTTTGTCTGAGTCATCTGCAGAACCCCTGTGTGAAACTGGTCTCAGCTCTCTCCAGGAACACCATTGTTTCCTCTGGAAACGTGCTGGGCAAGATGACTTTGAACCCCAAGTTTCTGAGCTCTTGTCTGACTGCACATCCTCTTCCTCAAAAAGCCACTGGCTTCACATTCCTTTCTAAGCTGTCAGGAAACAAATGCCATGGGCTTGCTTCACAGAATGGTTTAGAAAATAATTAGTTTGCTTTCCACAAAGGCCAGAGTTCACTGCTGAGATACTTAAAACTCTACTGGTGGCTTGAAATAAATATCACAATGGAGATGTCAAAATAGCAATGTGTTCTAACACATGACATTTGGGGGTGGGGGAGAGCAAAAAATGTAAATGGATTTACCAAAATAATCTCAAGGTAAGACCTTTGAGGTTTGATACCATAGAAATGTCATATTGTTTCAAGTTTCTTTCTTTTTTTTTTTGTTTTGTAAGTTTGTTTTTCTCCTTTGAGGGCACCAGAAGGTTTATAATGAAAAAAAAACCAAGAACTTTTCTCAAAAAGAAAAAAAAAATAATTGTATTTTTTAAATCAATGGTAACAATTTTCAAATTTTTAAGTCAATTTTTAAATCAATCAGAACACTTTTCCATTTTTAAATCAATGCTAACAATTGTTTCTTTATGAGCTTAACACAATTCCCAAATGCAAATAACTGGTCAGTCCAAATGGAAGATGGAGAGAGTATCCAGTGGGTGCCAAGTTCTGGGCTGGGTATTTTACACATTTCTTGCATTTTAATCCTCACAGATGCTCAGTGACACAGGTACAATGTTCTCTCCTCTGCAGAGCAGGAGACAGGCGTCAGGTACTTGCCTAGGAACATGGGCCTAATCAAGCAGGCTGTCAAGATTGAGCCTAAGTCTTTTCTCCTGGCTCCATGCTCTTTCCAGGATATCCCCAGAGCCCTCTACTCCATCCAGACCTACAAGGGCTAAACACTCCGCATGATCAGGAAAGACAGCAAGTACAGTCTTATAAAGTGGAACTCATGGCAAGTACAAAGCAGTAAAGGGTAAATCTCAAATGCAAGCAGTTCTAACACATACCCATAAACTCACGAATATGTCTTCTTCCCCTGGCCTGCCTGGTAAAACCTTCTACCTCATCTCCAGCACTTCTGTGCTTCATGCTCTGTTGAACACCAAATCACACATATTACCCAGAACGATTCATGTCTCATGTCACTATGCGTTTGCACATGCTGTTCCTTTTGCCACATGCTGTTCCTCCACAATACACTCGGTAAACTCCTATTCACCCATCAAAACCCTGCTGAAATACCATCTTTTGGAAGATGTCTTTTTCATCTCTCTCCCACTCTTACACCCAACAGAATTCATCAGTTCCTTCTCAGTCATTTCTCTGTATCAGTACACACTTTCATTCTTATAATTAGCACCATGTTTGGGGTTTTCTCCTTAGGTCGGTTGGTTGGTTGATTGGTTGATAGATTGGTTTGGCTAACAGATCTGTTCCCCTTACCAGAATGACTTTTGTGCAGGCAAGAGCTGTGCTTTAATTTACCTGTGTATCCCCTGTGCCCAGCTCAGTGTCTGAGTCAAAACAAGCATCTAATTGAGCTGAATGGAAATTGAAAATGAAAACAAATATCACGGAGAACCAGAAGAAAGGGAAACAAGTGCTAATGTTGTGAAAGTCTATTACAGAGCAATCAACCAGACCATGTTTTCCTAATACAGATTACAGAGCTGGCACGGAGACAGACAGAGGAGCAGTGGGGACTCTGACTCCCTGGACATCTGCTGGGTGTCTCATCTGATCAGTCCTCGCCTTGCCGTGCTGACGACTGCATCTTTCAGAAGTCAGAGGGAACGGCAAGGGAAATGCTTACTTGGCACCAAGTCCTGGCAACTAGGAAATGCTGGTTTGATGAGAATGTGGTAAAATTCTTGGGAGCAACAAATCAAGCACGTGATCTTAGAGTTAATCACAGTGCAGAAAAGGAGAAAGAAAAAAGAATTCATTAAACACCTACTGGATACTGTCTGTTTTACATGTATCACATTTAATTCTCATAACACCCCTAGAAGGTGGGTATAAGTCTCTTCTATTTACAGGTGGGGGGGTGGGGGAAGGACAGTGAATGGACAAAGGCAAAGTCACTTGCCCAAGGTCATACAACACAAGTCTGTCTGCCTGCAAATCTCAAGTTCTAACTTCACACTAAGCTGCTGAGCAAAAATAGGGCATTGCCTGACTTGCCACCTGGACTGGAAGAAAAAGGGGTGTCAATCAGTATAGCATAGATAATGCTACAGTAACAATACACACACTCCAAAGTCACAGGACTATGACACAACAAAAGTGTCATAGTTTCTTCATGCTTGGGCAGCTTTCTAGGAGGGCAACCGCTGTGGTGGCTCAGCAGTCAAAGAAACTGTGGGCTCTCCATGTCAAGAGAGTTTGCCTCAGTTGAGGGAAAAATGTGCTGGAGGATCTCACACTGGGGCTGAAGTTCCTCCACCAGGAAGTAGCATGCGTCACTTCCATGCATGAGACCTAATGTAATGCCAAAGGGGTGCGGAAGTGCAGTCTCTGCCCAGATGGAGAAAGAACCAGAGATGACCGGGCACCAGAAGTCCCCACCACAGCAGCTTTTGTGAAGTAGAGAAAGCAAGCTGCCACGTGCAGCAATGAGCCCTTGACGCCCCTGCCTCTGCAGACTACCGAAAGAGAGAGGAGAAAACATGACAACAAAAATAGTAACCATGTACCCATTCTATAAAAAAGAGAAAGGGGACACTCTTGACAGCAGAACTTGATTACAAAAGGAGTTCACGACCAAGAATCACAAGCACATGGGGAGGCTTGGTCCCCTATGAACAGGGTCTTGTAGCCACAGCTCCAGAAGAAAATATCTTGCAAAATGAATGGGGGTATCTTAGTCAGCGTTGGCTGCCATAACAATATACCATGAACTGAGTGGCTTGCACAACAGAAATTTATTACTCACAGTTCTGAGTCTGGAAGTCCAAGATTAGTGTGCCAGCTTGGCCGGGCTCTGGCGAGAGTCCTCCTCCTTGTTCACAGACAGCTGCTTTCTTGCTGAATCCTCACAAGGTGGAGAGAGAAGGCTCTGGTCCCCCTCTCTTCTTATAAGACCACTAATCCCATGATGAGTCTCCACATTCATGACTGTAGCTAAACCTAATCACTTCCCACAGTGCTCACCTCCTAATATCATCCCATGGGAGTTAGGGTTCCAATATATAAATTTGGGGGAAGCACAAACATGAAATCCATAACAGGGAGGCCCAGAGAAACTGGTTCTGCTCATTCCATTTTTGCTATTCCCAATGAGAAAAAAAATGAGTCATCAAAAGCAATGGACAGGAATACACAAGAGCTCCCTGAATGCTCTTATGAGAAAAGCGATGAGCAAAAGCGGAAAAGTGGGACACAAATAAGTGTTGATTTGGAAATGGACACAGGATGGCATGATAGAAAAGGTACTGAGCTTTTGCCACTGGGCCGTGTGGGCTTATAAAGTCACATACCCTCCCTGAACCTTAATTTCTTCATATGTGCAATGGGAATGCTATACAATTTGCCTCGGTAATTACTATGAGGATTGAGAAGATCCTACAGCTAATAATGCACTTGCCAAAGTGTCTTCCAAGTGTTAGAACAAAGAAAAGAGTGTTAAGAATATAGATGATAATGACAATGGGCCCTTCCATGGGAAAAATATCAAGTTGATTGTCCCAGGAAGCGTTAGTCTTGTTAACTCTCTGACTTCCTTTCCCTCTTCTGCTTTGGCTTTGCTCCATTCCAGGTACATTGGCCTCTCTGCTCTTTTAGACATGCCAGGAATGCTCATGCCTCAGTGTCTAGGCACCTTGAGGTCCTCTCTTCCTGGAATGCTCTTCTCAAGATATGAAAGCATGTCTTGCTCAGTCTTATTTACTCATTGAAACTCTCCATAACTACCTATGTGAAATTACAATATCCACCCCCTTGCACTCTTTATCCTCTTTTCTTACTTTATTTTTCACATGAGTACATATCACTTCCTAATATACACAATAGTGTACTTACTCATTTTGTTTATTGTCTGTTACCCTCATTAGAATATTCTCTCCAATTTAGATAAACCCTCGTACCTATACCAGGCTTATGTGTGCACTTATCATTACGGATTGTTTGTCATTGTTATTGTTACCATGACTTTAAATCTCTTTTCTCTGATCACTACTTATTGTTTTTATGTTTTAGCCAAGGTGCATGCCTTATGTCTGAATCCTGGGCCTCCTGCACCTTCTAAACCCATTACTCTGATATTCTAAGCTTCCTTCACAAAACATCCTGAAGAGTTCATTGTCAAAGGGCAAGCCACCCTACCCACATTGTCCTGCAAAGACCTGTCCTTACTTCAGTCTTTCAACTGCCCGGCACATCACCCTTGAGCTTGGAGCTGCTTGGCCATCAACTTGGGGGGAGATGACAAGCATCCAAAATGTCCAAAACTCACAGCATAGTCAGCATAAGTTCCAGAAAATATTGTGTTTCCTCGAGTTCTGGCCGAGGTGTGGATGTCAATGTCTTCTGGCCCTGCCCACTTTGTACCACCCATGTGTTGTTTTTTTTTTCAGGGGCGAGGGATGTTCTTTGCTTAAACTGGAATCCAGTTCATGTGATTCTGTGCCACAAATAGCACAAAATGTGTGCACTGGGCTTGACCAATATTGTTGCACTCAGAAGCAATGGTTTGCAAGTAGTTAAGACATCTGAATTCCTTGGTCAATTTCTAATCACTTTTGCAGCACAGTGATGATACATGGGGGCCACTTTAATAGCAGACTTTATTTGAATAAAAATTTCTAAATTTCTAGAGGCAACAGAACAAGTGTCCAGCTACAAATTATCTAGGGGTACCTCCTGCACTTTCTTCAGGAAAAGGGACTCACATACACTGAGCACTTTTGCAGCACCAGGCCCCACGATGAGCAACTTAAATGTTGTCCATTTCATGCCCACAATAAGGATTCTGATGAGGTAAGTTCTATTAGCCCCATTTTCCAGATTTACAAACTCGAGGTTCAGAGAGGTTACTGTCATTACTTCAGTCCATGAATTTAACAAGGTGCAGAAGTAGAAGTCACAGAAATGCCTGCTTGATGTCACAGACTGTGCTTTTTTTCACTATAAGGGATGGAAATTGAAGCTACTAAAAAAAATGAATGGGAATACTAGTAGATCCTCTTCTTTACGATTCTTGAAGGAGCTTCTCTGAAGTTACTGAAGCCAGTCAAGGTGATGTGTTCAGCCTACATAGGCCCTTCACCCCATTTGATAATTGATCACTGCCCCAAGTAGATCAAGCTCATGGGAGGCATTTAATTGAGTCTTTTTATCCACAGTTACTAACTGACCTCCATAAACCAACAAAAGAAAGAATCTGACCCTGACTGGGTGGATCACTTGGTTGGAGTGCCGTTCCATCCACCAACAGGTTGCAGGCTTGCTACCTGGTCAGGGTACATACATACCTAGGTTATACCTAGGTTGTGGGTTCAATCTCTGGTTGGGGTGCCTATGACAGGGAGCGGGGCAACTGATCAATGTTTCTCTCTGACATTTATGTTTCTCTCTCTTACTTCCTCTCTGTCTAAAATCAGTAAACATATCCTCAGGTGAGAATTTAAAAAAAGAAGAAGAAAAGGAAAATAATCTGCTTACCTAACTGACCTTGGGACTAGCTCACCCCTGGTCTCAATGCTCATCCAAATGGAGAAAAGTTCTCCAAGCTATGACTGGAAAGCTGAGGGTCCCTCCCCCAAAGCAGGCAGCTTTTTGAAAGCCATCAAGTTAACATCACATGAGATAAGGAGAAGCAGATGGCAGATAAAGTACATGGAAGAGCCCAAAGACACATAGGACCAGTGAAGTAATTTCTATTTCCCACATGACTCCAAAATAGCAGCATTTGGTCAACCTGAATACCTTATGAGCCGAAGTGTTGGAGATAACTTTGTGTGGTATCAGAGACTGCAGCCCCATGCAAGCAAGGCCTTGAAAAAGGCCTGTAAGAGTTGACTGGAAAGCCAGGAATGCAGGAAGCAGAAATGACCCGAGGCTAGCACTGAGGGCTCCTGTGGGAAATCAGACCCGAAGAATGCATTGAACCCTTTGAAGCTTGCTTTGCTTTGTGTAGCCCTGTTGGTGTAAACCTGATGTTTAAGCTCAAAGCGTAAGGAGTAAACTCCTTATCTCATGAAACACACCTTAACAACCATCTGGCTTCAGCATGTCTCACAGACTCCGACCTGAGGCAGATCTCTGTGTTTCTTTGATTGTTATCTATAGATAATATCTGTTTTCCATAACTAGAGTCTTTGGACATTGATTGATGAATTGTGCGTGCATGATATATACCCCTGCACATACCGATCCCAATAAAAGCCATTTCAGAGAAGGGCTTGGGGCATTCTCCACTTGAGGGAATCACCACCCTCTTTCCTGCCAGACAGATTGTGTCTGGAATGACTCATTTCATCTGAGACCAGCAGAACTCCATAGGCCAGGGTTCCCCTCACCAAAGCACCTTTTGCAAAGCCTGATATGCTCAGCCCTGAATTTTAGAGACTTAGGAGACGATAAAAGTAATGAAGAGTCTTGGCTTAGAGTCAGCCAGATCTGAGTTTCCATTCCAAATCCAATGTACACTGGCTGTAGGGCTTGAGCAGTTAATGTCCCCAAGCCTCAGTTTCTTCATTTTTAGAAAAGGAATAAACATAGCATATTCCTGTCATCATGTTGAGAGTGTTCAGTGAAAAAATACAGATAAAGTTTTTGACACAGGACCCAGCTGACACAGTAAATACTCAATATATGTTGGCTATTATTTCTAAGACAGAGAAAGTGTAGTTAGTCTATACATTTTTTAGGTCAACATCAGTACTAAAAATAACTTTCTGCCATACCCTGAATCTCCTTCTCTTGATCGATATACTTATGATTCTTGAATTCCAAGCTTCTCCTATTTCATTATTTGGGAGGGGAGGTCTGTGGGGTAATTAATGATCCCCAGGACTCTCTTTCTTGCACCCTGTGTGGCTCGTGTTCTTCCTGAGCAATCTCACCCACATTATGATTGTATTCACTCCCTCAACAAATATGTATTAATCTTCTATCAATCGCCAATTACTATGCTCTATTTATGGAGCCAGGCACCTTCTGTGTTGCCCAGCGGCACTCAGGTGATGAAGATACCTAAAACTCAAAGTGCAAACCTCGACTTCCCATCTTCCTTNATATGTTGGCTATTATTTCTAAGACAGAGAAAGTGTAGTTAGTCTATACATTTTTTAGGTCAACATCAGTACTAAAAATAACTTTCTGCCATACCCTGAATCTCCTTCTCTTGATCGATATACTTATGATTCTTGAATTCCAAGCTTCTCCTATTTCATTATTTGGGAGGGGAGGTCTGTGGGGTAATCAATGATCCCCAGGACTCTCTTTCTTGCACCCTGTGTGGCTCGTGTTCTTCCTGAGCAATCTCATCCACATTATGATTGCATTCACTCCCTCAACAAATATGTATTAATCTTCTATCAATCGCCAATTACTATGCTCTATTTATGGAGCCAGGCACCTTCTGTGTTGCCCAGCGGCACTCAGATGATGAAGATACCTAAAACTCAAAGTGCAAACCTCGACTTCCCATCTTCCTTTTAAAACATGTTCCCCTCCCCCTGCCTCCTTTCTTGGTCGAAGGCTCTACCAAACTGGAATCACTCTAGGCTCCCCTCTCCCCTACCCCCCTCACTCTGTACATCCAACTGACCCCAAATTGTTGGGGATTCCAGGTCTGAATGACTCTCCCATCCCATTTTTCTCCATTCACAGCTGATTCTGACTTGTCACAGGCCTGCACTTCCAGTTTTCCCCAGTAGGGCCCCATGTGCAGGGCAAAGGCATCTGAAACATGGTTCTCCATCTGCCACTCTCCTATTTAAAAACCTTCAGGGATTCGCAACACCTCCAAAATAAAGTCTGCCCCTTAGTCAGGAGGAAGGCCCACCATGATCTAGCCCTGCCTACTGACCTGGCCCTCTCTTCGGCCATTTCTTAGAAAGACCCCTTTACTTCAGATGCGACAACCTGCTTGCAATTCCCCCATATGCTTTTTCACACCTCTGTGCCTTTGATATGCTATTCCTTGTGCTCACAATTTCTTTCTCACTCCTTGGCCACTGAGCTCATACCCGGTCACCATCGTTCCTGAGTTCAGATCCTCCTAAAGGCCTTTTCTGATGTCCCCACCCCAGACCTCCCTCTGTGCTCCTTCTAACATATTCCTCCTATCATAAGCATGGTATTGTAGTGTCATTTTTTTCTTCTTTCTCGATCGCCCCAAAACCAGATGGTCATGTTTTTCAGATGGAAATACCATCTGATTTATTTTCAATGTCCTACATGTTTTTAAGATAAAACTCAAAAAAAAAATAAAGTTTTTGCAACAGTGCTGATACCAGAAATTTCTGAAAGCAAATGTTTTGTGAATACTAGGGGGAATAATTATAATAAGAACATCAAGTATTTCTAAGTGCTTAGTCTGACTAAATACTTTATAGGCATAGCTTATTTAATCCTTTTAACCAGTCTGTGAGGAAGTACTATTTTTGTTCTCTCTCTCTCTCTCTCTCTGTTTTTGGTTGAGAGAATACACACACACAGTGATACAATTCCTAATGAGGCTGTCATTTACCTTCTGTATAACCTTGAGGCAATTCACTTAGTCTCCATTTGTTTTCTCATCTCTGAAATGAGGATTTATTATGATAATTAGAAATTCTATTTATAAAGTTATTGGCACATAGTAGATGCTCAATGTTAATGCCTCTTTCCCCAAACAATAACCTCTGATGACATGTGCAAACTCTGAGTCTTTAATAACATCATTAAATTCTTAAATCAGAGAAGTAGACCTCTGGTGGGCTGGTTCAGCTTCATCATACCGTTAGCCCAGCTTTGAGTCTCTCCCATCCTCCCCACCCACCCCCTCCCCACCCCCACCAACACTGGCTAGCTTCATGGATAAGGAGGGGCTCAGGGCAAGGGACCCAGGTTGGGGTTAGAGTGAGTGTGACTCCCATACAGTTTACTTGATAACTTAAAAAAAAAGCCAAAAGCTTAGCAGCTTGGTTTTGGGTGGTAAAGCAAATGGAAAGTGTCGGATGTATATGTATTTCTGTCAACCACAGCCAAAGACCACACTGCATGCCACACGTGCGGGTATGGGAGCATCTGACACAGGTGGGGATTCACCATGACAGGATTTCAACAGCAACCTGTCAGCCTGGTGATAACTGAGGCTGTCTCCCCATCAGCTCTGGGCCCCCTTCTCCATTCTCCCCCCTGCCGTCCCCTCCTTCTCATAGGAATACATTGACATTTCAAAATGTATTGATTACAGGAGCAGACCAGGCTTGGGCAGGGGAAGGGGGAGAAATGGATTGATTATATTATTTGTGGAAGGGAAAAGAAAGAATAAACAAAGAGTGTTTCTGTTTGGAGGACAAAACCAAAACTATTGGTTGAACGGGACTGAATTAAGCGCAGAAAGTCCAGTCTTTCCCGAGTGCTGACCATGCAGGTGGAGATCAATACGGAAACAATTTGCACCGTGGGGAGCCCAGGCCTGGTTATTAACAACTAGTTATATCAAGTCTTCTGCAGGATTAGGTCAGTTCTCTTAAAGGCTGTGATGCAGCAGGACTTGTCAGCAATGCCAGATCCAGGGAAGGAATGCGGTTCCCAGAACATCAACTCCACAGCTCAGGATCAAGGATCTCCCAGAGGCCTCTGCTCTGAGGAGCTCACTTCGCAGTTTACCACTCACAAACCAGGGTAGAGGAAGCCCACCACATTTGTAACTGAATCTTAAAACATGACCACCGAGAGCAAGACGGATATTTAACCAGGAGCATCGGTATGGCCATACCAGTTATTAAAATAAGGAAATCCTTCCACACTAGTTGGTCAACATCCATCCTTAGGACCTCCCAGACCCCTACCCTTCATGACCTAGGAACTAAAACGTGAACACCTGGCATAGAAAGATGTCGCCACAACCTGCCTCAGTATCCATTCTGATAAGTCATGATCAGCCACCAGCAGCTAGTCCACAAACCCCGATACCTTCCTTTGGGGGAGAAGGTATTTACTGCATGTAAATAAAGCCATGCACATTACATATATATGTGTGAACATATATAGTAATATATATAGCCACATGAATAGTTATATATATAATTATATATATATTAGATATAGTTTTACACATACAGCTTGATATACAGTTTATTTAAACTGGGTATGTTTGGGTGATATTGCCATGTTAGCACATATAATTTATCTTATCATTTTAACAACTATGATGTCACTCCCTCATATGGTGTACCATAATTTAGCCACTCACTCATTGACAGATATTTATGTTACTCCAATTTTTTCATTGTTATAAACAATGATGTAATAAACACGTCAAATATCTGTTATTCCACATGCACCTAAACATTTCTGTAGGAGAGATTCCAAGAAGTAGAATTGCTGGATCAATGAAAATTGCATTTCTAATGTTGATTGATCTGCCAAACTCATCCTACTTTCTTTTATATGCAAATGACAACAGCATGTGCCCCTTTTACCTGGATGGTTTTGTAGGAACCAGCCCCCCTCAAAGTGCTCTCTAGTCAACTTGAAGAGCCCCGGCACGGTGTAATGTGGCCATCTGCATTGAAAACTCAGAGGCCCCCAGCTCTTCCTTGTCTGCACTGGTACACTTTTGCCCCCAAGAGGCTGAGGGAAGCCTCATTGCCGTTTTTAGCCAACAGATTACTCCAGATGCCCCCCCAAAGCTTCCAGTCTATTGGGTGGTCTGAGAACAGCAAACAGAAGCTTTGCGTGCAGAACCTGGGAGAATGGCACTCTTGCCAACCCAGTGTCACCAGTGGTACCCAGGCCCTGAAGCTGTTCTGCTTGTCTCTAGAGCCATAGAAACTCCCTCTGAGAGTTCTGCCAACTTCTGGCCACCACACCTCACCTAGGATATCGCCAAGCCTCTTATGAAAGGCAGCTGTCAATCTATATCCCTCTAATCATACAACCTCAGACCCACTGCAAGAGGCTAAACAGAAAAGGGGTTCTAGTTCATCCTCCCTAGCATTCATCTTCCTGTAACCTAGCCTCCAGAGCCTGGGAGAGGAGAGGAGAGAGAAGTATTGGCCACAGTAAAAGCATCTAGACCCTTCCCCCACCCAGCTCAGTCAGCCAAATGCCCCACTACACAAGCATTTTTATTCGTTCCACAAAGGACTTAAGGCAGCTTTTGAAAAGGTACGCCACACAATAAAATTGGAAAATGTGATTAAAAGTCAAAGCCAGGGAAAGTATACATGGGACAGGACATGAAGGCCAAGGGGAAATGCCTCTGTGCAATCCACGAGGCTCTGCACAATTTTTAAGCATGGGAACTCCAGCTGGGCTCCCAGCTCCCTGGTGGCCAAAGCACAAAGACAAACAGGGGTGCGGAGAGGGACTGGAGTTACAGTTAGTACCCAGATCCATAGTGTGCGCGAAGAGAATTCCCACACTGAGACTTTAAGGATAACTAAGGAGGCAAAGGAGAAATAAAGATGACATCACTCTCCATATCTCAGAACAGTTCTTTTTCTCCTTTGAACATGGGTCCCAGCAGCGGACCACCAGACTGTCCCTCAAACCAGCCTGGCAAGACCTATCTGAGCTGAGCTGAGGCTCCATGCTCTCTCTTAGGTTCCCCACCCTGACTTCCATGTCTCACTATGTCCTGCTGGTCCACGCTTCCCTCCCCGGGGTTCTGCCCAAACCAGACAAAAACCTCAGCACCCAAGATCCTTCCACACAACCCTCCAAGGTCCCCGTTCTCCAGCGAACACGGCCCTTCTCCTCTCTGGCCACCTGGATAACCAACCGTGCTTCACAGGATATGGTAGGAGGTTCCTCTAGTTTGTCTACACCAGAGACCACATGCGGCATTTTCATTCCCTCATTTTTATTTTTTACTTAGTTGCTAACTCTTGAACATTAGAAAATACAAAAATCCAGATTTCTGGTCTTTTAAAAATCAAGCCAAAAAAATTTTAAGTGAGTAATATGGCATCTCCTCTTGGCTGAAGCTGAGACCCAGCTTGCCACCTGAAACAGAGAAAGGAACCTCCAGTTTGCACAGTCCTCACCACTCTGTTTTTTATACCCAGCCCACTTCCCTCATCAGATTCACAAACCCCAGTCTAAGCAACAAATGCTTTATATTCAAGAGAGTGAGAGAGAGAAAATGAGAATGATGCGAGCAAAACTGCACTGAAAGGCCTGACTTTGAACCTAGGACTTAGCCATCCATCTTCTAGATTCACAAAATGAAGGGCCATACACAGAAAGAGAAATTCTTTCTGCCTCTGACAATATTCTTTCTTCTGGCTGGCGAAGGCCCTGCTTTCCAGGGCGGGGGAATTGGCTGACATCTACAAACCATGGAAACTTGATGAAAGAGTCAACAGCGAGGCTCCCTGTGATGGGGAGATTTCAGGGGTTTGTTTTTTGTTTTTGTTTTTGTTTTTGTTTTTGTTTGCCTGAAATGTCTCACCCTGCTAGTACCTTCATGGTCCCAGCCCCAGGTTTTTGCCAGCATATTAGGCTCATGGAGCTACAAAGATGAACTGCAGACTTGGAAGCAATAGATTAGGTTTTCAAGCAGAAACAGAAACAAAATTAGGGCAAAAAAAATTATTTTAATCTCTTGCTTTCCTTACAATAAATTGTTGCATAAAACCAGTAGCCTGTTTACCAGAGAAGGTTGGAGCACGGGGTGTGTCCTGGAAGCTGAGCCTTGCGCGCCATCTAGGAGCAGAGAGTGGTACTGCAGGTGGTGGTCCTTGAACTGCTCCTCCCAGCTCTCAGCGACCCTTCCCTTCCACAATCCCTTCTCCCACTGCCTGAAGGTCTTGGTAGGAATCATGTGCTATAACAGCGAGCCATGGGCTTTGCAATCAGACCCTGACACTTCATTAACTGTGTGGACTTGGGCAATTTGTTTCTTTATCTGTAAAATGGGGATTATCATGCCATGTTACTGGGTGATTGAACTCTAAGAAAAAGTACATGATCTGGAATACAGCATGGACTCAATACACGTTTATTCCCTTCCCCCACTGCACTGTAAATTTACTCAGCCACAGACAAGTAACTCCCAAGGGTTTGCTTTGCTCATCTGTAAACCTGGGATGGGATCCTTGGAGAGTTGTTGGAAGCAGACAGAACACAACCAATCTATACAACTCCTGGCCCATGATGAGTTCTCAACCATTAATAAGGGGAAGAGAAGGAAACTGTAAATCTGTCCTTGATCAGTTACAGGCACCGAGGTTATACAAATACATAAGACAGTCTTGTAGCGAAAGAGCCAAATGTAACTAATAATACGGGGTAGTAAGTTAGATGCATAAACAAAGTGCATGTCGATAAAAGCTCTCCAGGCTATATCAATTACTTCACTTAATCCTTATACAAAACCTGCAACTAAGTAGTTGCATCACCCCCATCTTACAGATGAACCAGGGGAGGTTCAAGAAGGGTAAGAAGATATACCCTGGACTTATGCTGTCTGTATCCCTACCTCCTCTCTGCTTCTATTCTAGATCTGACCCATTCCCCAAAATGGATAACCCATCTCTGCCACTGAAGTAGAGAAAACTCGAAATCTGACTCTTCCTTCCCTCTCTCCTCAACCCTGCCTCCAGTGCTTTATCAACCTGAAGTCTGATCTGTTCGTTCTCCATATCTCTCCCACCCAGCCCCCCCTTTACATTTCCACTCTTCTCTCTCCAGTGAGACCCCCTCCACTGCACCCCTGCAGAAGCCTCCTATCAGAGCTCTCTCTCTCTTTGCCAGCTCTTCTCCCTCCAATCCCTCCTGCAGTGGCTTCCAAGAGGATCTCAGCCTGTCTAGTTACAAATCTAACCTCTCCAGGCTGCTTATCTTCCTCCAGGAATCTTTTCCCAACAACACTACCCCACAAGCATCTCTGCTTTCCCCCAACACAGACAGGTTGTTTTACAACTCTGCCTGCGCATTAGAATAATCTGGGGAAACTTTACACATTGTCCACCAACAAGCACGTGAAAAGACACTTGACATCATTAGGCATCAGGGAAATGCAAATCCAAACCCCAGTGAGACACCACTTCACACCCACTAGAAGGGACATAATAAAAAAAAAACATGGACAATAATAAATGTTGGTAAAGATAGGAAGTAATTGGAACCCTCATACACTACTGGTGGGAATGCAAAACAGTGCACTTGCTTTGTAAAACAAAGCAGGCAATTCTTCAAAAGGTTAAACATAGAATTACTCATACGACTCCAACTCTACTAGGTATAGATCCATGTAAAAACCATATACAGGTGTTTCTAATAGCATTATTCATAATGTCCAGTCACCCTGGGTTAAAAACCCTGGGGCAGGGTGCAGGAATCTGCCTGCATGTTTAACAGGTGTCCCTTATGAGACATCCTGAAGGCTGACCTGCACTGACCTACAGAATCTAATTCATCCAAGGCCTTGGGTCAAAGTCTGCAAATCAGATCTTTAGAGCCTGGCTCTGCCTGCATCTCTGATTCATCTGTCACCATTCCTGCACAGCCCTGTGCAGCTCCACCAACACGTGCTGCCCCGTGTAACAGAAATGACTTCTGCCTTCCCCTTCACCAGCTCCTGCAACTGGCCTCCAGGCCTCCACTCTGATGCAAGCCATCCAGGCTCCCAACCTCCTACAATTGCACTTACTGTAACCCAGTGGTTTTCAGCCAGGGCTAATTGTGCTCCCAGGGAGAGAGTTGGCAAATCGGAAGCTATTTTTAACTGTTATAACTGGGGTTGGGGGGATACTACTGTCTATTAGGTAGAGGGCATAGTTACTTCTAAATAAACTTCAATACACAGGACAACCCTCCCCACCCCAGCCCCACAATACACACACCAAAAAAGGGAATTATCCAGCCTTAAATGCCAATAGAGCCCTGGCTGGTGTAGCTCAGTGGATTGAGCGTAGGCCTGCGAACCAGACGATCGCAGTTCAATTCCCAGTCAGGGCACATGCTTGGGTTGCAGGCCAGTTTCCGGCAGGGGCCAGTTCCCCGCAGGGGATGCACTGAGAAGCAACCATACATTGATGTTTCCTTCCTCTCTCCTTCCCTTCCCCTCTAAAGATAAATAAATAAAATAAAAAAAATGCCAATAGAAACCCTGCCATAGTCTATTGTCATGTAAGGCCCTCAAGGACAGAGAATGAGTAAGACTTAACCATGTAATAACCTCAGGACCTGCTACAGGGTCTGACACGCAATAGGTGCTTGGTAAATATTAATAGAATGGATCGTCTATAACCCTCATCTAGTATTTTAGGTGTGTTCGCTTAGCCCCACCTTATTCAAGAAACGAATTTGTAGCTGCTGACAGAAATCTATGCAATGCAACAGGATAAAATAAATGAAGGTGTCTTAGAAGGAAAGGAAGACAAAGCCATAGGGGGGTTGGGATGACTGAGCATCAGGAATGGTGATTACAGTCCCAGGTAGACATGAGCTGCAATTTGACTCTGGGCTTCCTGCTGGCCACAGCAAAGAGGGAACATGAGATTCATGGCATTCATCCAATAAAAATACTCTGTTGCCCAAGGGAAGCACAGCTATTCTGATGCAGAAACATGACAGGCCCTGAGAGGGGAGGGAAATAGGCAACCCTCCCAATAGCATCCACACACCAGGAGTCTTTTGTGACTATTCTTTTTTTTTTTAGATTTTATTTATTTATTTTTAGAGAGAGAGGAAGGGAGAGAGAAAAAGAGGGGGAGAAACATCAGTGTGTGGTTGCCCCTCACATACCTCTTACTGGGGACCTGGCCTGCAACCCACACATGTGCCCTGACTGGGAATCAGACTGGCAACTCTTTGCTTCACAGTCTGGCACTCAATCCACTGAGCCACGCCAGCCAGGGCTCATGACTATTTCTTGTAAGTTTCTTGGAGTTATTCTCCCCTCCCTGACCCTGTTCTCTTTGCCACGTAACTTGGTAGTCCTCCACTCATTGAGTTTGGACTTGGCTATATGACTTTCTTTATCAATGGGATGAAGACATGTGACGCAAGCAGGAGACTTAGGTTTGTACAGCTGGCTGTGCTTTCCTGCATCTCTGCCATCACCATGAGAAGGACACACCTGGCTAGCTGCTACTCCAAACAAGGTGGGAGATACGTGGAGCCAAGCTCACTCATTAACCCACAGACCTGGAACCTGTAGCAGAACCACTCAACGAGCCCAGCCTGGCTCAGCAAATCCCCCAGGGAGCTACAGTTGCAAGAGCAAACCCAGCTAAATTCAGCAGAGATTCCCCAGCCTCCTTCAATGCACTAGCTAAATACATGTTCACTGTTACATATCAGTGAGTGCAGGAAAGGTTTGTTATGTGGCATTAATCTGGCACTAACCGATTAAAACACAGAGTGCAAAGTGAAAGGATAACACCAAAGCATGGCAAACATAAATAAATAAATATAAGCAATCTTTTGCAGGGCTAAGATAGAACAAATGGTTCCTGTGAAGTTTCCCACCAAACTAGGCAGTAACTCCTTAGTGACAGAACACATTTCCCCCTAAGTGACCACCAGAGAGCTGGGCACTTAAAAGACATAATGCAAATGTGTCTATCGGTATTTGGGAACATAAGCAATGCAAGGCATTTCAGCAAAATGCTGGAATAAACCAAAGTCAAAATGCTTGCAAAACTGGGCAGTCAATTGACTGAGTTAGACTGTCTACAGATTCAGGTGCTCTAAACGCCCTCTGTCAGATCAAATCTCCCAGAAGACCTAAACCAGACAACGCACCGACAGGTTTTCCTGCCTTAGCCCTCACGTGATATCCAACTTCCCACAGACAGCTGGGTTCTTTCTTTTTCTTTCTCTTTCTTTTTCTCTCTCTGACCTCAGGCCCTTCAGAAATGGAGCCCCAAACTCTCTTAATCTCTCATCTTGCACATAGCTCCACCTGAAGCTCAGAGAGACCCTTCATGTGTTTCTCTCCATTGGGTGACTGGCCTGGGATCTCTGGTTTGACTGTTCAAAAATCAAAAGATTTGGCCCCTCACACACCCCCTCCTGGGGACCTGGCCCGCAACCCACACATGTGTCCTGACTCACATTTTCTCAACCCCTCATGTAACAAAATGGCTAAAGGCACGGACTAGAGAGCTGGTCAGTCCTGGGTTTCTACCGCAGCTCTGCCAAGGTGCGCTGTGTGACTGTGGGAAGGCACTCAATCTCTTTGAGCCTTAGCTGTCTTAACTGTACAATGGACATAATAACATGTACCTACCTTAGAGTTGTTGTTACGGTTGGAAAGGTTCTGTCATACAAAATACTAAGCACAGCCCCGGCATGTACTCAATGTTTAATAATTATGAACTATTATTATTTGGCTTTGAACTCAGAGAGTAGACTGATCAGATAGAGTTTCTATGGGTTGGAAGGCAAAAGTTTTATGCCTTAGACAGACCTGTTGTCAGCCAGAATGAGGTCAGAACCATGGCACCACAGGTGGCAGTGTGCGCAGCAGGCTGCCCTCCTGCACTGGGTGGCACACAGGTGGGACATCTATGGTCCAGGCAGCTTTCCTTAAACAGCTCTCCAACAGCTTCCCCTTTGGTGTTGAAGACTGTTCTCAGCAATGACCCTTCGTCCCCTCCAGGAACGAGAAGCAATTGTCATTTCAGCACCTTGGTCTGTGTGTCACAATCTGGATTTTTTTTCTCCCAGCAACTTGATGGGTGAACAGTACAGATCTTGTAATTGCTTCACCAAATTGACAGCAGAGGACCTATGGAAAGGTGCTTTCACAGAGGCCAGTGCTGGAGCAAGAGAAGGAAGAGCAAAGAGTGCTAGAGAGAAAGACAGAGACAGTCAGACAGACAGACAGAGAAGGAAGGTTTTGGAAGGGAGTCAGATTATCAGTGAAAGCTGTAGTGGCCTCCTATGTCCTGGTCTGAATGTCCGTCTTGTGGGGATGGGGCTGTGCAAACCATTGCCACAACAAGCAAAGAAGAACGGGAAAAGGTGGAGGCTGACATCATCCACCAGCAAGAAGAGTGGGACCCAAAGAGGAAGATGAAGCTTAAGCAGAAGCGAGGCTGGAGTGGAAACATAAGGTTCGGAAGTGTCAGTCTTGGCCCTCCCAACCCTGGTCCCAATGAAGAAACACATGATGATTTTGATGCCAGGATACTTGAGGTAAGAAACGTTTTTAATATGATAGCAAAAGAGGAAAGAAAGAGATCAGTCCATGTCCTGGTCGCCATGGGAAATGACAATGGAGCTGCAGGCTTTGCCACTGGGAAAGCAAGTGAACAGATGACACTTTCAGAAAAGCAAGGAAAGAGCAGTTCGCTACTTGCATTATATAGAATAATATAAAGACCAGGCAGACTTCCGGCCAAGATGGAGGCGCAGGTGGAAATACTGTGCCTCCTCATACAACCAAGTTAAAAGACAACAAAGTTTTAGTAACAAAAATGCAACCAAAACACAGAAAATCGAACTGTATGGAAGTCCGACAACAACAAACCATTCATCCAGACTGGTAAGAGGGACGGATTCAGCAGCTGTCAGAGCTGGGTCACACAGGAAAAAACGGTGGCTGCCAGACTGACCCAGATGCGCAGGCAGTGGTTGGCAGATCCCAGGTGTGGTGTGGCAATGGGCAGACCCAGTGGGGATACAAGGCGGCTGGCTGACTGCGGTCACACATTCACACACATATAAACCAGGCAAAGGGGTGAGCAGTGAGACAGACCGCACAAGCTAGGGCCCCAGTGACAGGAATTAAAGCCTAAAAGCACCAATTGAAGAATCTTTCAAGGTCAACGTGCCCGGAGAAGCTCCCAGGCTCACAGAGAGTTTGTTGGAGATACCCACAGGGTCCTGGAAGGTGCACAAGCCCACACATCTGGGAACCAGCACCAGAAGGGCCCAATTTGCTTGTGGGAAGCAGAAGAGGGGAACAAAATCAGAGAGAGAGCATGGAACAAGCGCCATTGCCCTTCTCTGACCCCGCCCCCACATACAGTGTCACAACCCAGCAACCTGGGTTGCCCCACCCTGGTAAATACCTAAGGCTCCGTCCCTCATACGTAACAGGCGTGATCAGACCAAAACATTATGGCTCAAGAAGAACAGCTCAAAACCCCAGAGCCAATACTTCTAAGTGACCAAGAAATAGCCAACCTATCAGATGCACAGTTCAAAACAGTGGTGACCAGGATGCTCACAGAACTGGTTGATTCTAGTCACAAATTAGAGGAACAAATGAAGGGTAATCTAATTGAAATTAAGGGAAGTGCACAGGAAAATAATAGTGATGGAAAGGAAACTAGGACTCAGATCAAGGGAGTGGACCAGAAGGAAGAAAAAAATGACCAAATAGAAAAGAATGAAGAAACAAGAATTCAAAAAAATGAGGACAGGCTAAGGGACCTCCAGGACATCTTTAAACATCCCAACATCTAAATTATAGGGGTACCAGAAGGGGGAAGAGGAAGAGCAACAAGTGGAAAGCTTATTTGAACAAATAATAAAGAACTTCCCCAATCTGGCAAAGGAAATAGACAGACTTCTAGGAAGTCCAGGAAGCTCAGAGAATCCCAAAGAAGTTGGACCCAAGAAGGAACACACCAAGGCACATCATAATTACATTACCCAAGATTAAAATGAAGGAGAGAATTCTAGAAGCAGCAAAGGATAAGGGGACAGTCACCTACAAAGGAGTTCCCATCAGACTGTCAGCGGATTTCTCCAAAGAAACCTTACAGGCAAGAAGGGGCTGGAAAGAAGTATTCCAAGTCAGGAAATCCAAGGACCTACACCCAAGATTGCTCTATCCAGCCAAGCTTTCATTTAGAATGGAAGGACAGATAAAGTGCTTCTCAGATGAGGTCAAGTTCAAGGAGTTCATCATCACCAGGCCCTTATTATATGAAATGCTAAAGGGACTTATCTAAGAAAAAGAAGATAAAAAATATGAACAGTGAAAGAACAGCAAACTCACAGTTATTAACAACCGCACCTAAAACAAAAGCAAACTAAGAGGACAGCTAGATCAGGAGTGGAACCATAGAAATGAAGAACACATGGAGGGTTAGCAACAGGAGAGTGGGAGGAGGAGAAGGGGGGAGAAGGTACAGAGAATAAGTAGCATAGACAGTAGGTAGCAAATAGACAGGGGGGAGGGTAAGAATAGTATGGGAAATATAGAATCTAAAGAACTTGTGACACATGGACACAAACTAAAGGGGAGATGTGGGGGAGGGGGTGTGCAGGGTGGAGGGGAATGAAGAGGGGATGGGACAACTGTAATGGCATATTTTTTTTAAAAAAGACCAGGCAATATTTCATGATATATCTTTAACATTTTTTCTTTTTTAGTTTATTTTTATTATATTTTAATTTTTTATTGTTATTATATTACAGTTGTCCCAATTTTTTGGCCCTTTGCCCTCCACTGCCCAGCTCAACCCCCGTTCCCACAGTCAATCCCCACACCATTGTCCATGTCCATGGGTCATTCATACATGTTCTTTGACTAATCCCTCCCCCTTCTTTCCACCGTTATCCCTCTCCCCCCACCCCTCTGGTCACTATCAGCCTATTCCATGTTTCCACACCTCTGGTTCTATCTTGCTCATTAGTTTATTTTGTTCATGATATTCCTCTTATAGGTGAGATCATATGGTATCTGTTTTTCACTGACTGGCTTATTTCACTTAGCATAATATTCTCCAGTTCCATCCATGCTGTTGCAAAAGGCAAGAGTTCCTTTTTTCTGTTGTGTAGTATTCCGTTATGTAAATGTACCACACACTCATCTACTGATGGGCACCTAGGCTGTTTCTAGCACTTGGTTATTATAAATAGTGCTGCTATGAACACAGGGATGAATAGGTTATTTTGAATAGGTGATTCAGGATTCTTAGGGTATAATACCAGCAGTGGGATTACTGGGTCAAAAAGCAGTTTTATTTTTAATTTTTTGAGTAAATTTCATACTGTTTTCCACAGTGGCTGCACTGGTCTGCATCCCTACAAACAGTCCATCCACTAGGGTTTCCTTATCTCCACACCCTCACCAGCACTTATGGTTTGTTGATTTATTAATGATAGCCATTCTGATAGGTGGGACATGATATTTCATTGTGGTTTTAATTTGTACCTCTCTGATGGCCAGCAATGTTGAGCATCTTCTCATAGGTCTATGGGACTTCTGTATGTCCTCCTTGGAGAAGTGTCTATTTAGGTTCTTTGCCCATTTTTTAATTGGACTGTCTGTCTTCCTGGTGTTGAATCATATGATTTCTTTACATATTTTAGAGATTAAACACTTTTCCAATGTTTTATTATAAAGGCCATATATAAGAAACCTACTACCAACATCATACTCAATGGGCAAAAACCAAAAGCTTTTCCCTGAAGATCAGGAATAAGACAAGGGTGTCCTCTTTTACCACTCTTATTCAACATAGTACTGGAAGTTCTAGCCACAGCAATCAGACAAGAAAAAAAATAAAAAGCATCCAAATTGTAAAGGAGGAAGTAAAACTGTCATTCACAGATGACGTGATAGTGTACATAGAAAACCCTATAGTCTCCACCAAAAAACTACTCAACCTAATAAGTGAATTTGGCAAAATAGTAATATACAAAGTCAATATTCAGAAATCGATGACATTTTTACACACCAACAATGAACTACCAGAAAGAGAAACTAGGGGAAAAATCCTATTTACTATAGCAACCAGAAAAATAAAGTACCTAGGAATAAATTTAACCAAGGACATAAAAGACCTGTACTCAGAAAACTATAGAACACCGAGGAAAGAAATTGAGGAAGATACAAATAAATGGAAGCATATACTGTGTTCATGGATTAGAAGAATTAACGTCATTAAAATGTCCATACTACCCATAGCAACCTATAGATTCAATGCAGTTTCTATTGAAATAACAATAGCATATTCCACAGATTTAAAACAAATATTTCAAAAATTTGTATGGAACAAAAAAGACCCTGAATAGCCTCAGCAATCTTGAGGAAAAAGAACAAAATAGGAAGGATCACAATACCTGATATCAAACTACATTCAAGGCCCCTGTAATCAAAACAGCCTGGTACTGTTCTATGAGAACAGACACATAGATCAATGGAACAGAATAGAGAGCCCAAAAATAAACCCAAGTCTCTATGATCAATTAATATTTGACAAAGGGGGCACAAGTATACACTGGAGTAAAAACTCTTCAATGAATGTTGTTGGCAGAACTGGACTGGTACATGCAGAAAAAAGAAACTAGATCACCAACTTACACCATTCACCAGAATAAACTCAAAATGGATAAAAGACTTAAATATAAATCATGACACCATGAAAGTCTTAGAGGAAAACATGGGCAGGAAAACTTCTGATACCTCTTTCACTTTTTCAAAGGACATACATCAAGATGAAGAAACAACCCAAGGGCCATGGACTCTGCTGCCACTGGGCCATCGCCACCCTTTGCTATCTCACTGACATCAAAGAATGTCTGATAAGGTCTCAGGGTCCCTGACAAGCTCGATCTTGTCTGGGGACTCCTCCTTGGGCTCTCTCACCAGGGAATCTGCCAACCACTGGCTGATAAGTTCCAGGAAGAGTGCAGCCCTCTGCCCACCTTGGTCACCTCACCCCAGGGGGCCTTGAGAAAGGGTCCAGAGCCAGAAGATGAGGTTCCTACACATCGCTGGACTGGGAGGAAGTGAAGACCACCCGGGGAATCAAGGCTCCACATGGTCGGGTCTAAAGAGAGCTGCCCCGAGCTCCCGCAGCCTCACACACCACCATGTCGGCAGGGTCAGCCTCCGGAGGAGACTCAGTCTCACACTGTGGAAAGTCAGGGTTTTTGTTGTTTGTTTGTTTGTTTGTTTGTTTGTTTAGGGGAGACCAACCTGAACTTTTTTATTTACAAATAATAAATAATTATAGTTTTCACTTAAAAATAAATAAATGTTATCCTACGTCTACAGCTCTTATAAGTTAAGTAGAGGGTGTGCCTTCCCCTTTCTCATTCCCTCCTCTCCACCTCAACACCTTAAGGATGGGGTAAGGGCATATGAAGAGCTAAACACGCACACACACACACACACACACAAACACACATACACACACCACCACCACCACCACCACCTCTCCCTGTCATTGGAAAGGGAGAGAACTTTTCATAAGATCTGAAACTGGAGGTTTAAACTGAACCTGGCTGTGAGTTTTAATAGCTGGAAGTAATCAGAAAGTTAAGGGATCCTCTTCTTCCCAGGAGGGTAGAAAGTTAACACACAGTTGATAATAGAATGTAAAACAAAAAACCAAACTGCTCCTTTATTTGAATCCTGTGAAGTTGAAACTTCTTCCCAAATTACCTGTCATTAACTACGTATTTTATGCTAAGAGCTTTACAGACTTTACTGCACTTAAACCCCACAACAATCCTGACCCCCATGTAATAGATGGAGAAACTGAGGCTCAAAGAGATAAAGTAACTTGCCCAAAGGACTCCAGCCTAAAAATGATCAGAGTGAAGATTCAAACCCAGGCTTGCCCACCCACACAGGCCTGTTTCTTCCTGCTACATGGAGCTGTCACCTCTATGTATCTTCACCTGACTCAGTTTGCAGACGCCCCTTGGGCCTCCTCAATCCCACTCTGCAGGCTGTAGCCCCAGCCTGTTAAATGGGCTCTGTGGGAGAAGATCATAATTGTGCCTGACCACAAGGTCTGCAGGGAGTTAATAAATTATTCCAAGAGAATATTTGTACTGAAGGCCGTATTGACTAGAGTCTATTTCCTGAGCTGGCACATTTTTTTCTCCCCTCAGTAACTGTTGCAAAGCAAGTTCAAATGCAAATCTTGATGCCTCATCTATAGGACCCCTTGCTTATTTATTGTCAAGGATGCATTGTCAAAGCCTGCCTGCCAGTCAAGGCCATTGCAAAGGGACAATTCTGGGGGGAAAAGAAAGGTAAATCTTAGGGGTCCCAGGTTTTCACAGAAAAGGCACTTTGGTTCCTTTCTTTGTGGATTTTCAAGTGCCTATCACTTTTCTCCCTCCCAGCCTCATCTTTTTCCCTGAAAGAACCACAACTGATTCACTGCAGTACCATGCTACCCAATAAATAGAAACAACCCAAATGTCCACCAGTAGGGAAATAGGTCAGTAAACCATCCAACAGAGTGCCGTGAAATCCTGCTACAGAAGGAGAAAGAGCCCTGTGCCCCTGGTACAGAGTGGTCTCCAATTTATATCTTTTCCATGAAGTTAGCAAGGTTTAGAAAAGAATATATAGAATATTTATTTATATTAGCAAAATGAAAAACAATGGAAGGATAATCAGCAGAAAATGGCTCCCTGGGGTGGGGAGAGAAGGAGAGTGGTAATGGGAGGGGAAGCAGGGCTTGTCTGGCGCAGGCAACGAGGGCCGGACAAGAAAGGAGGGGCGGGGAGTGGTCCGCCCGGCTGTGTGCAGTCAATAAGGTGCACAGCATGTGGGTCATTTTTTAAAAATAATAATAAAAGTAACTACAAAATGCAATGTGGTGTCATGGATTGGATCCCGGGCCCAAAAAAGAGACATTCATGGAAAAACTGGTGAAATCTGAGTCGAGTCTGCAGTTTCACTGATAGATAGTATTATACCGATATTAATTTCTTAGTTTTGACAAACCTACCAAGGTTATGAAAGATGCCAATATTCGGGGGAGTTGGATGAAGGGTAAATAAAAGTATTCTCTATGCCATCTTCACAACTGTTCTATGAATCTAAAATTATTCCAGATTAAAAGGTTTATATTTTTAAATAAGTGAGTCGTGCTGAATGGCATATGAATGAATAAGCATGATGAAATCATAGGGAAGCAACCAAAGTTCATCCTCTTTTAGTCATCATCACAGACGGCAGTGCTAAACAATATCTGTGGTAGAACGCCCCCTCTTCCCACAGGGGCCACCACTCAGCAGCACCCCCTCTTCATGACCCTGTGCTCTCAGGATACTTTCTATACTAGTTTTAGTTTGGAATGATGTAAACATTTTCTTTATACAAAATAAAATAAAATTTCAAGACAAAAAGGAAAGAGCCATGATATCAGGCATAAATAACCCAAATTTGAGAGCCACCACCAAGAACCCCTGTCTAGTCCAGGTTACGGCAACTCTCACCAAATCCTGCAAGAGTAACAATCACGGTGAGATTCACACCCAGGTCCACCCGAGCCCAGATCACACCAGCTTTCTGATGAACCTTCTCAGGGGCAATGAAACATGAACCACACATCAGAATGGGAACCTGAAGCTCTTCTTCTGTCCTTCTAGAGGTGTCAACAAGGACACGAAGATTTTGTGAACAGGAGGGGCACCTTGACCTTGAATCAGAAGTCTGCTCTTCCAGGGAGGTCAAGTTGGCAGAGCCTCAAGCACTGAACCTGGTGCCTGGAGGCAGTGGGCACAGCAGAACAGCAGCTGAGCACAGGCCCGTTCCATTCAGGTCAGCAAAGGATTCCTCTGAGCACAGCATCCCAGGGTTCTTTGCTGTAAGGAAGGCCCCTTCTCCTGGAAACTTCCCACAAAGCTGTGTGATTTCATACTTAATTATGGCTTATGTGTGGTATGTTCTCTGATGAGACCCATCATTTCCAAAACCTGCAGGAAAGTACCCACCTTGGAACCTTTGAAAGAGTTTCTACTTTGTCTCATTTGCTCCAAGATACCAGCATGGTGGACCCTCTCCATTGATCCAGGTCTTTGCTCAGAGCTACCTCCTCCTAGAGGCCTTCCCTCACTACCCTCTCAAAACTGAGGTACACCCTCCTATCTCTCTCCATCCACTTACCCCACTTTATTTATCCTCATAATGTTTGCTGTCTCTTGGCATCTATCCACATGTTAACTTATTTGCTGTCTTCCTTCTCTGAAGGCTCCATAAGAGCAGGGTCTGTCCACAATGCATTCCCAGAGCCTGCAGCTGCTCAGAGTAAACTGTAGGTGCAAAGGCAAAGAGGTGCAAAGGCCCTGCGGTGCAAATGACCATGGCATGCTTAAAGAACAGAAAGAAGGCCAGTGTGGCAAGAGGGGGCATGCTAGGAGGTGAGCTAAGAGTGGTAGTCAGGGGCCAGATCACAAAGGCCTTTGTGGACCATAGCACGTGGTTTGGGTTTAATTCTGAATATAATGAGTAGTCTCTGGAGAGCTGTAAGCTAGGATTCCATTTAATCTAAAGATCATTCTCACTTTTATATGAAGGGGCAAGAGGTAAAGCGGGGCGGGGGACCAGTTATAAAAACTACTGGAATGCTCCAATGGAGATGGGATGGTGGCTTGGATTAGCGAGAGAGCTCTGAAGATAAAGTAATAGATGGCTTGAGGATGTATCTTGGCTATTTGCTGATGAACTGACTGTGGAATGTAGGAGAAAAAAAGGAAAGATGACTCCAAGTTTAAAAATCTAACAACTTAAGGAAGATAAATGTTAATGGGGAAAACACAATAAAAATTAGGAAAAAAATAAATTATTAATATGAAAAAATTATCATTGCTAATGTTTATTTAAAAATCTGAGAAACTGAGTGGATGGTGGTGGCATTTACTGAAATGGGAGAATCTGGGAGTCAGAGGGAAATATACTTTGAGTGGAGGCAGGGGTAAAAAAATGAAAAATGGCTCATGTTTTGTTCCACAAACACCAAGGAGCCAGAGGGACTTGATAAAAGCTTTTGGAAACTACTAACCACTCCCCTCATCAGAGCTCACAGCCCTTTTTCTTCTAGCAGAAAGTTCTTCCTTGCTTAGCCAAGCCCAGCTTCCTTGCACAGACAGAAAGGAAAGCAATTCTTGGATTCTCACAAGGACCACAACACAGATGGGTCTATATTAGACTTTGTACCAGAATCCACTGGGTTCCTAATTTCCAAAGATGGCCCCCAGAATGCACACCATTCTTCTTGTGAAGGAGCAAAGCCAATTTCCCCTCTGCCTTAGGCTGGCCTGGCCTTATGATCAGCAATGAGCAATAGAGTATGTGATGAAAGTGATGTGCCAGGTCTTCCAAGCCTTAGGAGGACTGGCAACTCTCACTCCCTGCCCATTAAAAACCAGCTGCTATGCTGGGAGAAGCCCAAGCCACACAGAGAAAACACATGGATAAGAACTGAGGCAATCCAGTTGAGCTCCCAGTCAACAGCTAGAACCAATTCAGCAACCATGAAAGTGAGCCACGTTGAACGCTCCAGCCAAGCTGCACTCCCAAATGACTGCAGCTCTAATTATGTCACACAGAGCAGGTCTGACAGCTAAGCCTAGCCAACTTCCAGAATCATAGTGACAATGAATTAGTCTTAACCTAAGTTTGTTGTGGTTTAATATCCAGCAATTGCTAACATTCAATCTAATAACTACCATGTTTCCTTGACTCCAGGATTCTTTTGATGTAGTAGTAAGCCTACACTAAGCATACATGTCAAAGGAAAAATATATCATGATTTTAAACCCCTGAAAAATCTGCTCAATGTTTGTCTTAGAATCAAGAATATGAGGGGGACCCCAAAAACAGAATATGTTTATAAAAAATTGCTTATAAAAAATTACATGTTTAAACTTCAGTCACCTTCAAAGTATTCTCTATTTTATGCAATATGCCCATCGAGGCTTTTCTTTCCACTGCTCAAAATAGTTTTTGAACTCATTGATTTCGAAGCCTTTTAGTGCTTTTGTCATTTCACTTCTTCCACATCGGCAAACCATTTTCCTTTGAGGAATTTTTTCATCTGGGAAACAAAATAAAAGTCACCTGGGGCAAGATTGGGTGAATAGGGAGGGTGGGGCATGGGGGGTCATGCCGTATTTGGTCAAAAACTGCTAAACACTCAGTGAGGTATGGGCAGGTGCACTCATAAATCACCCATCATGAAATGGGCAAGCACATTAAAAGAGTCTTCCAAAGAAATTCACTAAATCTGAACCAGCCTCTCACAATAACACCAGCTGGAACACTGATATAGATGGGTTCCTAGAGCACTCATCTAGGGGGGAAGTCTGTACTACAAAAGGCCTGCCCTCCAGAAGATAATTCCCACTTTTGGGGCCCCCTCCCACTTTGTAGGGCTACTACATGGTTCCAAGTTCTGTACCCTCCACATGCTCACACTTACTTCAACTACATCCAGATAACAGAACTAATCTTTAGACAACTTACATTGCATCTGGCTTATCACCTGGTTTGTCCCTAAATTTACTGTTTCTTCAGAGTGAGCAGACATGTCCTGCTTTCTCCCTCTCGGGGCATCTTTCAATAACACCGCCTTTTTTTGATGAAGTAAGACACAGAAGCTGTCCTAAAACTCAATTTATGGAAGTGAGTGGAGGCCAGGGTTCAGACTGACACTCCCAATCTTGCCTAATTAATGACACGCGTTATTGCCCTGGTTCCCCTAACTGAAAGCAGCCTCCAGAGCTTGACGTGTTTTCCCAACAATAAAACACAATAAATGAATTAGTGTCCTGAGGGACCGTGGCGGGAATAAAGGGAAAGCCACGAAAGATAGATGATGTCTCAACTAATTTTATGATTTATCGATCTCCACTCTGCTCATTTTGCAATGTGGGAGAGCTCATTTTTCTGCCAGGCCCGCAGTGGTGTCACCCTTGCTAATAGATATGATTACCATCCCCAAAACTGTGTTTGTGAAAATAAGAAGTGTGGCTTCTCTCTGCTGCTGACCTCAGCAGTTTTCTTTTATTATGTGTACTGGACCTGCCAAGAACCCAAATTGATGCACTTATAAGGAAACTTGTTGGACAGTCACGAGCATTTTTCTCATTTTTCTTCCAAACGAGTTCATCTCTAAGCAAGTGCAGATTCATGGTTTAAATTACGGAGTTGACACATCATCTGTTTCCAGTGCTTGTAACCTCACAAGGAGGACCTTCGTGAGGTGGGAGAGTAGCAAAGGGGAGAGAGGTGTCGCCACTAACTGTTTTTGGCCCATATGACAACTTGAGTTTAAAGATAGATTTGTCAGGACCCAGCACAAACCAATTTGGATGGTTCAACAATTCCATCCAGCAAATATTGATTGGGTACAAGTATTGTGCTAAGTATTCTGGAAGCAGTCAGTCAGTCTGAATTCAGTAAATGTTCGTTTAGTACCTACTATATGCTAAGTGGACATCACAGAGTGAAAAAAACGGACATTGTCTCTTTGCTCATAGAAATGATGCCCCACTGAACAAAGACTGAATTTCAAAAGCAGTAACTATAAAGAGAGTAGAATAGGATGTGTTAGCCAACCACACTACAGTTGTGCTATGTGGCACACACTCAGTGGCCTACAGTGACATTTATATCTGCTCATGCAACTACGGTCAGTTTGGGTTTGGCTGAATTGGATAGGGCTGGGCTCTAGGCCATCATCAGTTCAGTTCAGGTCTGTTCTGTGTGCCTCTCATTCTTCTGGGACCAGCAGGTGTCCCAGGGCATGTAGCTCTCATGCCGTGGCAGAAGTGAGGAGTGTGAGCTCAAAATTTAGTCAGACTTCAAATCTCTGCGCACTAACATCCTATTGGCCAAAACGAGTCATAAGGCCAAGCTCAGAATCATGGGATAAGGAATTAAACCCCACCCACAGTTGGAGAAGGAAGAGAGTGAACATCTGATGGGAAATAATCCAATCTACCATGGAGGGGGATAGGAGATTTAGGGGAGGCAGTCTGTCAAAGACAAAGCCTCAGAATTGAAACCTGAAAGAACAGACCCATCTTGCCCCCAACTGGCTTAGTGATTTCTTTGCTTTTCAGTTGTGTTTTACGTGAAATGACAAGAGTTGCACACCATGAGCAAATATTGCACCGCAATATACGGTGCATTCTAGACTCAAATGTCAGTTGAACAAATAAATGAATATTTAGTACAACATTATTTATAATTCTGAAAATGAAGAAATGACTCAAAGGCCCTCCGTGAGGTAATAAGTAAATAAACAGTTGTGTGTCTGTACCTTGGAATATTATGTTACTGTACAAAATTTTCTTATTATAAAAATTCATTATTAAAAATGTGGAATATACAGAAAGATGCCAAGAAGAAAATAAAACTCACTCCCAGAGGTAGCCTTTGGAGGATGTCCTGCCACTCTCTGCGGTATTACTCATCCGTGCACCTTCATGCACACATGTGTGTTTATCTACCACAACTGAAAGTGTAGTGAACTTAGGAATTAGAGTCCTACTTTTCCCCCCCTTAATATCATGTTGAGGTACTTTCCCATCTCTATGAATTTTTATAAAAAGGTTTAATGGTGTGAGAAATTGGTACTGATTTTATGAGGGTAGAAAACTGGGGTACAAAATCATGCATTCAATGTGATTTCAATTTTACAATCATTTCACAGAGACAGGCATGTGTGTGTTGTAATGTCTGTATGAATGACTGTGAAGAAAGAGACCCAATGTGAAGAATGGCTGCTTTGGGTTGTGGGACCACAGTTGGCTGTCATTTCATTGTCGATATTTTTCTCCATCTTCTTCATGTTATACAATGAACATGTATTGCTATTGCAATTAAAAAATGTGTTTTGCCCTGGCTAGTGTAGATCGGTGGATCGAGCACGGGCCTGCGAACCACACAATCGCGGTTCAATTCCCAGTCACAGCACATGCCTGGGTTGCAGGCCAGTTCCCAGCAGGGAACGCATGAGAGGCAACCATACATTGATATTTCTCTCCCTTTCTCCTTCCCTTCCCCTCTAAAGATAAATAAATAAAATTTTAAAAAATAAAATAAAATAAGGAAAAGTCCAGATGGCTATAAAAAATGTGTTTAAACAGAGACAATAAATTTGAAAGCAAAGAGGGTGAGCTGACTAATCATCTCTGATATATATATATATATATATATATATATATATATATATATATATGATTCTGTGGTTCCATCAAACAGAAGAAGTTTAAGGGAGCCCCAGGCTCACCTCAAACTCCCAGAGTTGCATCGTCTGCTCAGGCCAAGCTTAGCAGTCATGGGACTGCTTGGAGAGGAGAGGCCCAGGTCAGGAGTCCATGGGACCCAGAGAGTCTGCCCCATTGGCTTGGAGGTCAGCAGATAAAGGGACAGATCCAGGTGGTCAGGCAAAGCCAAACAGAGAAAAGTAGGCTGCAAGAATCCAGATGTTGGGAGGTCAGAAGATAAAAAAGAACTGTAGTGGCTAGCCCTCATTCAGGCCCCAGACCCTCTACCACTCCCTGCAGGGCAGGATTGGAAGAAACTCTGAAGCCTGACCCTCAGGACTTCCTCACATCCTCACTCTCCTGCCCAGGATGGGAAGGACAGTCTGGAATTTCCCGTAGAAATTAGTGGAGAAGTTAAGGGCAGTGGAAACCTAACAGTATGACCTGTTGGGGCATCGGAAAATGCTAGTCCCAAAACCTTTGATCCCCTGGTGTTGTCTGGGGAGAAAAGTCAAAATTCTGTAAGCGCAGCTTTGGGGGTTTCCCTGATTCCCTTTGGCAATCAGCCTCATTTCCCCTATCTCCACTCACATACACGCGCACACACAGACATGCACATGTGTCCACACTTGCCAAGGCTTCGCTCATGCTGCTTCCTCTGCCTGGAGTGCCTTTCCCTCATTTCCACTCCTTTAAATTGTTTACATCCCCAGAGCTGTCTTCCAAGAAGCCTTTTGAAAAACTGTTGTGTGACTAAAGCAAGAGAAAGGTTCCGTTTCAATCCAGACCCCTATCCTTGCTGGTTGTATGACCTTGGACAAGTTGGATCATCCTTCTGATCCCAACTTGCTCATCAGTAATATTCGATGATGAGGTAGCTGCCTCAAGCATGAAAAGAGAGAATGTAGTTCAAATATCTGTCAAAAAGTAGTCAAGTCGATTTCAACAAAGGCCAACAAATGTCAGGTGCCATGTCCTTCCTAGTAGCAGTTCTCCACCCAGTTTTCTGGGTGGTATCTTCTCTATCTATTCACCACCTTCTGCCCAAGTTTCCGTTTAAGTCTCCTGGAGTCAAGGATAGTGCAATGCTAAGAACAGCACCTCCAAATTTAGATGGAATTGGGTTGCATCCCAGCTATGACATCTCTTCATTGTGGGATCTTGGACAAGCTATTTCACCTCTCAGAGCCTCAATTTTTCCCATGTGATAAACAGGTTTAAGGTTCAATATTGGGAGAGTTAAGTAGAACAGTGCCTGACACAGAAGAAGTGCTGGAGGGGGCTTATTACTGCTTCATGGGGTTATGATGTTCCAATGGGCTTATGCCTGCAAAGCTCATATCCAGAGCCCTGGCTGGAATGTAGAGAGCCCTCCATAAATGTGAGTAGCATAATCTGACATTTAGTATATAAGTCCAATATTCCTCTCTCTCTACCCCCTCAGCAGCTGTAGAGATGTCAGTCAATTCCTTTTCAGACCAAAAAGACCCATTCTCTGCAATTTGCTGGGGTCTCCTGAGTTAATTTAGCTATGCCCCCACTCACCCAGGTCCTAAACCAGAGGACTCCTGGAGTCAAGTAGGATCATCCTCTTGCACCATGAGGACCCAGGGGCTAGGTATTGTACTGTCTGGCTAATTTGAAGCCAAGCAGACACTGACTTTGGAGAACATCCACCAGGCTCATTGCATTTCCATCCCCACAAAGGAACTCTATGGTCCAGCCCAGCCAGATCTTCTCATCGACCAGCTAATGGGGTTACATAATTTCCACTCCCCAGGAAGCTGACTTTAATAATGGGGTACCAAGGAAAAAATGGTGCAGGCAGGGAGAGGGAGGGAAGGCAGGTGAGGGTATGACTCTGCATGTGAGTGACACATCCTATATGAAGTTGATTCATGTCGGAGCAAATCTGGGCAGGGACCAGCTGATTCCGGCAGTGAAGTTATTGCTCTGCCAGTTTAATATTTTGCCATCTGCTAACTGAAGGCTCCACTGCCTGCTGGGTCCTATAAAGACTTTTATTTATTATATTACACATGGCAACATCTGCCGCCGGATGAGGCTGTACTCAGCGCCCTAATTAAACAAATACACACTCCTGCAATGGCAGAGGGCTGGGTCTCACTGTGAATTAGCAGAACTGTCGCGGGTAGTTAAAACTTGGAGAGTCCCGGTCAGAGGAGTTTTCTGGAGAAAAGGCAGCATGTGGAACACTTGGCTTCCCTTCTGATGGTCACGAAAGAAGTACAGCTGATTAAAAACAGGCTGAAAAAAAAAGGCTCTTTACAAAATAGGCTGGTTTTAATCTTCTCCACCCTGCCTCACTCCCAAACAGAACTTGAGTTTTAAGACCTGGGTTAGCCAGCAGTCAGAATTCCTGGTCTGCTTTTCCCACCACTCTCACAGGATCCCTGTCACATTACATTTCTGTCTCGTTGTGCACTCTCAGAAGTGCTAAAGGGACTAACTAAAAGGAGAAGCCCCCCAGATGGAAAAATGAGGTTTGGAAGTTCCATTTAGTTTTACACTCATGCACTCATTCATTCGATAAATCTATTGAATCTAGTAGGTGACCTGCTGTATGAGATGGACTACATCTCTGTCTTCACAAAACACACAGTTGACTGGAGTCTTCAAATCAACAAATAGAAAAGACAGTCACAGGTTGTGATGTGTGCTAGGACGGCAGTATTCATTTTCCATTGCTGCTACAACAAGTCACCGTAAACTCAGTGGCTTAAAACAAATTCAGTATTTTACAGTTATGTAGGTTAGAAGTCTGATGTGGGTCACCCAGGGTTAAAATTAAGGGGTTGGCAGGCCCTGTGTTCATTCTGGAAACCCTAGGAAAGAATGGGTTTCCTAGGGTTCTCCTGATTTTCTTAAAAAGCTTCTAGAGACCACCTGCATTCTTTGGCTCATGGCTCCCTCTTCCATCTTTGAGAGCAGCAGCGTAGAGTCTCTCTGGCCGTCCTCTTACTTCTTTCTCTGATTCTTCTCTCCCCCCTTCCTCTTCCAATTTTAAGGAATCACTCCTGTGATTACTACACCTACCCAACCCACATACTCCAGGACGATCTCCCTAGTGGAAGGGGATCGATAACTTTTAATCTATCTTCATTCTTAACTTATCTCTGCCATGTAACCTAACATATTCACAGGTTTGGAGATTCAGATGTGGACATCTTTGGGGAGTTGTTATTCTGCCAGTCACAATGGGCAAGGAGCTATTTTAGATACAGTGGCCTTGGGAGAGCTTCTCTGAGATGCAACAGTGAGAACAGGTTGCAAGCAGAGGAGAAAGTGTTGGGGACCCACTCTGCCTGGTTTCAGGAATTGTAAACCCCCCATGGCTAAGGATAAGTGAGCGACCTCCGGAACACAAGCCACAGGAGACAAAGGCTTGTTTCTGGTAGTGAATGCTGCCTCAGTTTCCCCTACCTGCGCCCAAAGCATGGTTGGAAGTCAGAAACAGGTAAGACTCCTCACAGAGAGGGGCAATCTAAGCAAGACTCTATCACTTGAGAGGTCATCATGGAAGGACTCAGGGGGCTGCAACAAAGAGCGAGCAATAGATCCTTGCCCCCCACCCCAGCTATGTGACATAGCCCGAGTCCCCATGTCCTCTGGGAGAAGCACTTCCTGGCTCTAATCCACTTAAGCCTGAAAAACCTGATGGGGAGGGGGTGCAGCTCCTTCCCTTGCTAGAGCAGACCCGGATCTGGGGAAATCTGGCATCAGAAAGAATTCCTAAAATATCTTGTGAAAGCTGCTTCGCTAAGAGTGCTTTCATTCATAGGTTAAGGGTCCTAGAAGGAAACCCTAAAGTTTCTGCAAACCCCCTTCCTGATAGACTCTGACTCAGACTAAGCCCTCAGATTTCTTTGAAATATTACCTACTGTTTGATCTTTGCCACCCTGTAGTCCTGTGTATTAGAACCCAATAAAAGCCCCTGGAGGAAGGGGCTCAAGACTTTTTCCCACTGAGAAACTGGCCACATCTCCTCCCCAAGCAGATCATGTCTTGGTAGTGTTTACTTTCATCTGTGGCACAAGGGGGGACTTGAGGGCAAAGTGGCCCCCACAGGAAAGGAAGTTCAAAAACCCAAAGGCAGGAAAGAATTGGATTGGTCACAGTATGAAAGGGAAACCAACCGTGGGCTTGAAACAGTCATAGGGAGTCATGGGCAAGGGAAAAGTGGCCCAAGATGAAGCTGACAAAGTAAAAACAGGTCAGATTACATCACATCTTAACATGCCTTTCAGAGGCAGCCTGGTGCAGTGATTAAAAAGGTCAGATATAGAAAGGGAACATACTTTCACTAAACACCTAGTTTTTAACAAGCCTTGTGCTAGGACCTTTAAATATATTATCTTGTTTAATTTCTGTAACAAATACATGAAATATGCTTTGCAATTCCCATCTTTCAGATGAGGGAATAGTGACTTGTACAACTAAGTGGTAGAGACAGTGTGTAAGCCCTGAAATAGCTGGTTCCAAAGCCCAGACTCTCCCCACCACGCGATGCTGCTATCCAAATGATTTCGCCTTTTGTGCATTTGTGATATGTTGCCAGGATACTCTATCTCCCTGTTCCTCCTTTCATTGATAGACAAACTTCAGAACCTAAAAATAACATGCAGCCAAGTATCCCACTTAACTTGTGTTTTGCTTCTGTCTCCTTTATCAAGATATGTATATGAAATCCCTCCTTTTTGACCTCACTGGGGAGACAGAGATGGTATGCTCTCCAATCACACCAGGAAGAATGTGTATTAGGACATCGGCAGAGCTGCTAGAACAAGAGACACCCAAAAGAAAATGGCTCAAATAAGATAGGGATCTATTTCTCTTCTACATATTAGACCAGAGGTGAATAGTCTGGGGCCATCATGGTTCTTTTGCCCATTGTAATCATCCACAGGCTCAGGTTTCTTCTGTGTTATTGTCCTTCTTTCTTCCAGAGTATAATCCTCATCCTGAGTTGAACGAAGCGGGCTTAACAGAACCTCAGCGAATTCCAGCTGTCGGCAGATGGAAGAGAGGATGGAATCCAAGCATTTCCCTTTCAAATGATGACTGGAACTTGCACACATCACTTCTGCTTACATCTCATTGGCTATAGCTTAGTTATAGGCCCACACATAGCTGTGAGAGAAGTTGGGAAATGTACTCTCCAGCTGCATGGTCACATATTCAGCTAAAGCTGGGAAGTTCTATCACTACAAGGAAAAAGGAGGAAATAAATGCGAGGGTACAATTAGCACTCTCTTCCTCAAGAGATGTCTAACCTTTTTGTTAATCTAAGGTCTAGTCCTTCCTTTCCTTCTGCATCTTGTTTTAAAAAAAAATATTTTAAGGCAGTAAATCTCTATTTTCCAGAAAGGGGAACCAAATTATTTCTTTTCCTTTCAGAGACTTAAACACCGGTGGTCTGGATCGGAGTCAATTTTCCTAAGCTCTGTCCCCAGAAAAGCCACAGAAGTTAAGGGACCCATGGTGGATGGATATGACAAGCAAACCCGATCTGGAACAGGACCTCCTGAGGGGAGAGCCCTTGGAACAGAAGGCGCTGTGAATAAAAGGAAGAACTGGTACAAAGAGCTGTAGCTGGAGGAGCCCAATGAGTCACATGTAGACCTGAGGGAGGGGATTTACTCTATGGAGTTATCAGGCTGCGCTGCTGCGAAGCCCAGTGCTGCGGATCAGTGGCGCCATCTGTGGCCATGAGGAACACTAACAGGCCCGCAAATACCAGAGCTTTTCCCTAGGTGGAAGTAGAAGGTGTGAGGACGACTTTTCCTCATTATTCAGGAATTCTAGTCTTAGAGGAAAAACTTTCAGTTTTTCACCATTGAGTATGATGCTAACTGGGAGCTTGGCATAGACCCCTAGGATTCTTGAACGACTCACAGTTAAGCAAAGTCCCAACAAGGTAAGGTAGAACTTCTAGCCAACCCAGAAAGTGGAAACTCAAGCAAGTTTTATTTCATTTGGGAAATAAATTAATAAAACATGTAACAGTACTTGTTTCTGTGGTGTTTGTGTTCAGTTTATTCTGTCACCAAAAGAAGTGAAAATAAATTCCCTGAAGATTTGCTTAAATGTAATGCAGAAATAACATGGGTCCATAAGGTGTCAAAGACCTGGCTTGTAAAAGTCCAGAGAAATTCACAAAGACCCAGGAAGACCCACTAAAAACACACTGTGTGTAATCTCTGAACAACATCCCACCTAAATAATCATTTGCCTGAGGTACGTGGAGGGCCAGATGAGGCCGGTGAGGAAGAGACCTTCAACGGATCTTTGAGGCACAGATGAACAATAGTAATTCCCTAATACGTAAGCTTCTGGCCTGTTCTCCACAAGCGCCCATAAATGATTCCAAAGGCTTCATCTGTGAAATGGATGAGAATTCTAACAGCCAGACTAAATTGTTATAAGAACACACTATGTATGCTAAGTGAAATAAGCCAGGCAGTGAAAGACAAATACTATATGATCCCACCTTTAAGTGGAACCCGATCAACAAAACAAACAAACAAGCAAAATATAACCAAAGACAATGAAATTAAGAACACACTGACAGTGACCAGAGGGGAGGTGGGAGAGGAAATGGGGGAAGGGGGAAAGGTGTTCAAGAACATCTAAGAAGGACACATGGACAAAACCAAAGTGGGGTGGGATCAGGGGATGGAGGTGGGGATGGCTGGGGTGGGAGGTAGTGGTGGGGGTAAAATGCAGACAACTGTACTTGAACAACAATAAAAAAAGAACGGAGCGGATCGAGAAGCTAAGAGCAGTTCCGTGGCTTGAGGTTGGTGTCACTGAGGAGGCAGCATCTGAGGTTCCTGTTGAAGGAAGGGAGGGGTTTGGTGAGCAGAGACTGTGCAGCAGTGCAGGACATTGAGAGCCTGGCCACTCTCACTGAGCCTGCATCTCATCAATGAAAGGGGTGGCAAGGTCATTGGGAAGATCAGAAACAACGTTCTTGGAACATCCAGGACAGTGTGTGGCTCTTGTTAAAATAACAACCAATCAGTGACTGTGGCAAGGCAGGGCATAGACTTCGCACTACAGCAGTTTTCTTAAAAGAAACAAAGTATTCTCCTGGCTCCCAGTAGAAGCAAATACAAATCTGCTCTGCTACAAAGAACCTCCTACGCAGACTCTCAGGCTTTCCATAGATAAAACCTCTATTAGTTCACAATAAAAGGCCACCAAACTCACTCTGCAATATGCCAACCCAAGTGAAAATTAGCACAAATAGAAAACAACAAATATTTATTCCCACTAACTTCAGATACTGAAAACATAGAAACAACCTGATACGTAATGTAAAGTACTTGTATCTAAAACACTTATTTAAAGAAATAAAATGTGGAATTAGAAGAATAAGAAAGTAATCAAAGATTATTAGAATGAACAGGTATAGCTGAAAAAGAACCAAATGAAAATTTTAGAAATAAAACATATAATGGTTAAAGTTGTATATTCAATTAAGATTTTTTTAAATAGCAGAAGAGAGAATTAAAACAAAGATATATCATAAGAAATTATTTAGAACACAAATAGACAGGAGATGAAAACTCTCAGAGAATTTAACCTATTAACTATTTAATAGAGAAGTGAACCACTCTATTAAAAAGAAGTTTAATCTCCATAGAAGTTTCTGTAAATGAATAGAAAGAAACAGACTGTTTAATATAGGTCTAAGTGGAGCCTCAGGAGAGAAAAAAATAGAAAGAATTAATGAGAGGCAATATTTAAAGTGATAAAGGATGGAAAATTTCCAGAAGTGGTAAAATATATAAATTTTTAGGTACAACAAGCACAATATATATAAACAAGATTATTAAAAAGAAACACATACCTAGACATATTGCAATGAAACCACAGAACGTCAAAGAGAGAGCAAAGACTTAAAAGTGCCTAGAAGAAAAAGCAGACTACCTTCAAAATAGCAGTGTTTGGACTGTCAACTGAGTTTTTAGCCACAATGATGGAAGCCACAAGACACTGGAATAACATCTTCAAAGTTCTAAAAGAAAATAATCATCATTCTAAAACTGTGTATCAGGAAAGCCTATCTTTTAAGGATAAGTGTGAGATGATATATCCATATAAACAAAAACTGAGATATTTTACTGCTAATAGATCTTCACTAAAGGAAGTCTAAATAAAATAGAAAAATAAAAGTGGCCCAGAAGGAAGTTCTCAGGTACACGAAGAAATGAACAACAAGCAAGTAAACTAAACTAGTAGGTAAATCTATATTTATCAGTATCTATATGACATATTAATAATTATATAAATTTTTGTCAGGTTTAAAAGGCAGACAAAATTGAAACAATTTATAGCACTGACATTTGAGTCAGAAGGAAGACTCTTGGCTTTCAAGCATTGTGAAGTCTTTCTGTTATTTGGAAGGAGAGTTAAGACATTTAATGACCTTTGATTATGTTAGGTCTACACAGCAAAATATCAAAGGAAAAATAAAAGAAAAGAGACTTAACATTTTTTAGAATTTTAGAATCTGGAAAATTTTAACAGTGGAATTTGGGAATTTTAAATTCCAGAACTTAAAAATTCCAAACAAGCAGGGGAAAAAACAGACCATAAAAACAAAACAAAAGCAAACAAGTAAAAACTTCAAAGAAAGGAGAGAAAAGAGGCTTAGAAAATATGGGGTGGATCTTAGAAGCCACATTGAATATAAAAGGCAAAACCCAAAACACTACTATAGTATGCTACTATTTTTGTAAAGTTCAAAAGCAAACAAAACCACATACACATAGTGAGTAATAGATTTGTGATAAATGTTCTATGACGAAAAAAGGTAATGACAAACACAAAAACAGAATATGTACAGGGAACAGGATAGTAGATTTTTGTATAACAATGGATGGGGGTCATGGAAGAGGTTACTAATACCCAGGTAGATCCAGAAGTATTGATAATTTTAGTTGATAAGATATTCAATAATTTCATGGGTCCTCATTTTATTAATATGCATCATATTTACATACCTTATATATATTGTGGGGGGGTTAATGTATTTTATTAGTTATGCTNGACAAACACAAAAACAGAATATGTACAGGGAACAGGATAGTAGATTTTTGTATAACAATGGATGGGGGTCATGGAAGAGGTTACTAATACCCAGGTAGATCCAGAAGTATTGATAATTTTAGTTGATAAGATATTCAATAATTTCATGGGTCCTCATTTTATTAATATGCATCATATTTACATACCTTATATATATTGTGGGGGGGGTTAATGTATTTTATTAGTTATGCTATTACAATTGTCCCATTTTCCCCCTTCACTCCCCTCCATCATGCACACCCTCTCCCACCCACATTTCCTTCCTTTAGTTCATGTCCATGTATCATACTTATAGGTTCTTTAGCTTCTATATTTGCTATGCTATTCTTGCCCTCCCCCTGTCTCTTTTTTACCTACCATCTATGCTACCTATTTTCTTTACCTTTTCCCCCCTCTCTCCTCCTGCCACTCCCTGTTGATAACCATCTCCATTTCTGTGATTCTGCTCCTGTTCTAGTTGTTTGCTTTTGTTTTTATTTTAAGCATGATTGTTAATAATTGTGAATTTGTTGTAATCTTACTGTACATGTTTTTTATCTTCTTTTTCTTAGATAAGTCCCTTTAACATTTCATATAATAAGGGCTTGGTGATGATGAACTCCTTGAAGAATTTGACCTTATCTGAGAAGCACTTTATCTGCCCTTCCATTCTAAATGAAAGCTTTGATGGATAGAGTAATCTTTGATGTAGGTCCTTGCCTTTCATGACTTGGAAAACTTCTTCCCAGCCCCTTCTTCCTGTAAGGTCTCTTTTGAGAAATCTACTAACAGTCTTATGGGCACTCCTTTGTAGGTAACTGCCTCCTTTTCTCTTGCTGTTCCAGCATTCTCTCCTTCATTTTAATCTTGACTAATGTAATTATGATGTGCCTTGGTGTGTTCCTCCTTGGGTCCACCTTCTTTGGGACTCTCTGAGCTTCCTGGACTTCCTGGAAGTCTATTTCCTTTGCCAGACTGGGGAAGTTCTCCTTTATTATTTGTTCCAATAAGTTTTCCACTTGTTGCTCTTCCTCTTCCGCTTCTGGTACTCCTATAATTCAGGTATTGAAATGTTTAAAGATACCCTGGTGATTTCTAAGCCCCTCATTTTTTTTTAATTCTTGTTGCTTCATTCTTTTCTTGAATGAAGAAAAGGATGTTTCTTTCTTCCTTCTGGTCCACTCTATTCATTTGAGTCCTAGTTTCTTTCCCATCACTATTGGTTCCCTGTACATTTCCCTTTATTTCACTTAGCATAGCCTTCATTTTTACACCTAATTTGCAACCAAATTCAACCAATTCTGTGATTATCAGTATTTTGAACTATGCATCTGATAGGTTAGCTATCTCTTCGTCACTTAGTTGTATTTTTTCTGGAGCTTTTATCTGATATTTCATTTGGACCGTGTTTTTTTGTCTGGATACATCTGTTACATATGAGGGGCAGAGTCTTAGGTATTCACCAGGGCAGGGCAACCCAGTTGCTGGGTCATGACAATGTTTGTGGGACAGGGATCAGAGAGAAAACAATGGTGCTTGCTCCTCTCTCTGTCAGATTTCAGTCACTTCTGCTGCTACCCACAAGCAAATTGGGCCCTGCTGGTGCTGATTCCCATGTGAGTAGGTTTGTGTATGTTCTAGGACCCTGTGGGTCTCTCCAACAAACTCTCCTGTGAGGCTGGGAGTCTCTCCTGGCACCTCAATTCCAACAGGTATTTTCAATCGGGGTGTTTCGAGGCTTTATTTCCCCGCACTAGAACCCTGGGTTGTGTGGTCCATCCTGTTCCCCAGTTTCGCCTGGTTTATCTGCATGCAAATGTGTGATCACCTGGTTCTGCAAGCCACCTTGTGCACCAAGTCCCTCCATAATCCACTGCCTCGCTGGATCTGCCAGCCACCGCTTTGCCACAACCCTTTCCGCCTGGCTGCCCCACTCCACCCCTCCTACCAGTCTGGATGAGTGTGTCTACTTCAACTCCTTGGTTGTTGGACTTCCATACAGTTCAGTTTCCTGTCAGTACTGGTTGTTTTTTGTTTCTAAATTGTTGTTGTCCTTATTTTGGTTGTGCGAAGAGGCACAGTGTGTTTACCTATGCCTCCATCTTTGCTGGGAGTCCCAGTGTCTGTGTCTTTTAAATATTATATCACAAAGGCCTAAAAATAAATTAAATGGTGAAGTAATAGGATTAAGTTTCCTGAAGACAAGCAAAACCAACATGTTTCTGTACGCCCCATTTGTCTGCAAACAGTGAACCCTCAACAAATATCTGTTTGCATTACACCTAGAGAACCTGCCCTCCTTAGTGGATTATAAAAGGGTGAGGAAAACCAAGGCTTCTCATTAGCAAATGGCAATGCAGCAGAAGGGAGTCTAGGTTACAAGATAATATAGTATATAATACAGTATAATGGGCATGATACAGGTAATAGTAACAGAAAAATAAGTCAGTTTTTCCTCCATCAGTTACACTCATGGATTTGAGAAGGAAGCATGCCTGTAGCTCCCCTGGGTTTCAGGTTGTTAAATCGTGATGGATGATCCCATAAGGAAGCAAACAAGATGAGTGGAATCCATTCATTTCTCCTGGTGCTCTGGGAACTCTTTCATTTCCCCCAGTCCTGACTGCCTCCTCCCATTCCTGAAGGCAGCAGGGCCCATACCACACAGACCAACCATGAGATAGGAGAGAGACCCAGAATTACAAAACTAGCTGGCATCCCAGGTCACACCACAATAGTTAGAAACTAAGCATCTCTCTCATGCTGTCCAAAGGAACAGCAGGTTGTCAGGGAGAGCAGAAGGACACACTTAGGAATCAAGTCTGCATCTGAAGTTTGCTGGCTCTGTGTCTGGGGTTAGATGACTTTCCCTGCACGCAACTCAGTTTTCTCCTAAGGAAAATTGGAATAATAGTGTGTAATTCAAGGATTAATGGGAGGACATCTGCTTCCATCAAATCTAACACCTGGTAGGTGTCCCCCAAAATATCAGCTCCCTTTCCTTGGTAAGTTCCCTATACATCCTCACCTCTGATCCTGACTTTAGGTAAAGAGGTGAGGGTAATCATGAGTGACAGAGAAAAATGTTATTTAAAGCTACTCCTGACTACAGCTGCCTCTGCCCCAAGGGAGAGACATTCTTTCTCTCCAGACTAAATATATTTTCTTTGGCAAAATACTTTGATAGGCAGCTTTGGTCATGACATGTGAGACCCCCACCCCCACCCTGGGGCACAGTTTAGAAGAAGACAGTGAAACAAAGAGGTAGCTAAACAGCTCAGCATTAGAAAAACCAGCAGAAAATACCAGGGTTTGGTGGTTTGCTGAGAAGTGGGGTGATAGGAGAAAATAATGCATCGGCAACCCCCATCTCTACCTGACAAAACATCCCATCCTCTTCCCCTGTTTTATTTCTCTCATTAGAAATTATCAGCATCTTCCATACTGTGGATTCTACTTATTTATTTGCTTACTTGTCTATCTCCCCCCACTAGAATATAGGCTCCATGTGGGTAGAATTTTTGTCCTTTTTATTCACTTCTGTTCCCCCACAGGCCAGAAGAGTGCCTAGTAAATAAGAGGTATCCAACACGTCTTTCTTCAGTAACTGATTAAGACATAACTTACGGGGAATTTTGAAGCAGAACTGCCACAGCTGATTGGCAGGTCCATTGAAATAAATGACCATGCTTTATATCTGAGGATACGGGTTCTTTGTTGTGCAGCATTACTGTGGCAAAAGCTGACTGATACAAGCAACAGTACTGGTTGGTATCTGATATGAGAAAAATCACATCAAATTTGTAGACTGAGGATTTGGATTCAGACCAGTTGAGATTTCACTCTGTTCCTTTATCTCTTAGCCTTTGTTTCCTCCTCTGTAAGGAGTAGATCCTCAGAGGTAACTGTAAGGATTAAATTGCCAATTTTTCTCAGAGTAAGCACTTGATAAATGGTAACAATTTTGATACTTGACGGGTTCACTTAGTCTCCATGTAAGATTGGTCCTGCTTAAAAGAAATGATCATATGATTTTGGATCCTATACAATTTGAAATTAAAGATGTGGAATTCATGATAATATTTGCCCATAAGTTAACAAAATATAATTAATTATAATATTCAAAGCTTATAGAAACAAATAATGGTTATTCTCAATCATTAAAAATTGGTGTAATTTCCTTTTTAAGTAATAAGGCTTATTTTATTAAGAAACATGAAATCCGTAGCTATTTTAGCCCAGTATCTACCCTAGAGTCTATGCTAAAAAATTATCATAAGTTTAAAAAAAACACTTTATGAATACAGATCTCTAGTAAAGTGTAACTGGTTGGCACTCTACTTCCAATTCAGAAATAGGAAGTCACCACCAAATGCCATTCTCATGCCAAAAAGCTACATTAGCTACAAAAATCAGTTTTTAAAAATCCTTCAGTGAGCTAAGGACACAGATGAAGTCAAATGAACTAAACTCCAGAAAGTATCATTTTAGAGAAGAGAGAGATTTACCACTGATCTTATCCATGAACTACCAGAGGAAGAGCAGCTATAGATAGGATAGAGAGAAAACAGCTGAACTCCTACCAAACTGGTCATGGAAGTTTTTAGTCTGGGTGATGGGTTTGAATCCCAAGGAGCCCCAGTCACAGAGCAAGTCTCCACCAGCACTGAACCTTTTCTCATGGGTCCTCGCCCACACTCAGGGGTGGCAGCCCAACACCAGGGGCGAGAGAAGCAGAAGCAAGAGAGTTTCCCTGAAACACGTGGAGCCTCCCATGAAGTGCAAGGCAGCTGTTCTGTGAAATGAGGGGAGAGAGGTAGGCAGGTCAAGAGAGCTGAGACACACACCAAAGCATTCTGAACAGGCAGAGGTGGCAGAGATGCTTCGAAGCATTGAGGCTCTGACCACCAAAGCCTGGGGGAAGGGCAGGGGAACTAAGAGACGCACCATCAGGGCTTGCTGGACTTCACAGAGGGTTGAAATGGCCTCTTCAGAATACTGAAGGGCAGAGCATCAGGGCTGAAATAGCTCTTACAAGGTTTAGAAAGCAGGGAGAGTTGGAATCAGTGAACAAAGACAGTTCCCCAGTGATCCAAAAGGTGAATATCTAAGTGTTAAACTGTGAGAAGTTCCTCATAGTCCCAAAAGCTAGTGGCTCAGCTTTAAATAAGAGGTACTTCTCTGGAATCTCTCCAGTGCTCAGGTCCCAGGATCTGCTGAAGAAGGTTCTGATTCAATGATCAAAATATTTGAAACCAGTTGTAAGCTCAGTAAAGCTAAAACTGCAGCAATGTCCAGGCGGAGCTCACCTACAAGCCAGATGAACTCAGCTCCCACTCTAACAACCTGACATTAGAAAAGGCATGCTCTTTAGTTGAGGTAAATGTTTTTTATGTGAGTTTATGTTATTTTCTACAAAATGCCTGGCATACAATCAAATATTAAAAGATACATTAATAATTTTAAGAAAGAAAAAATGTGGCCCACAGCTGAGGGAAAATAGTCTATGGAGACAAACCCAGAAATAACCCAGAAGTTGAAATTATTACACATGGACTTTAAAATAAATGTGATACAAATGCTTTAAAAAATCTAATAGAAATGGTAGAAAACATGCATAAAAAGATAGTAAAATTCAGCAGAAATATGTTCAGCAGGAAATAAACATATTAGATGGGAATCAATGGAATAATTAGAAATAAAAACTACAGCATTAGATGTGCATACTTTGTTAAATTACTTTAACAGCAGACTGGAAAATAAAAAAACAGAGAAAAGTATCAGTTAACTACAGGGAAGATCAATAGAATATCCAAACTAAATCATAAAGGGAAACAATAATAAAAAAGTCAGAACAAAATATGCAACATCTATGGAGAAATATCAATGAATATAACTTGGTATCAAGTGATATGGAGTCCCAGAAGGAAAAGAGAAAGAAAATGGGGCAAATGATATATTTGAAGTATAGTCATACACCAAATAATGACATCTCAATTAAAGACAGACCCTATACACACAGATGGTTTCATAAGATTATAATGAAGCTGAAACACCTAGTAAGGGTGTAGCCATTGTAACATTGTAGTGCAATAAATTACTCATGTGTTTGTGGTGAAGCTACCAATCATAAAAAAAAAAAAACTGAAAAAAGAAATAAACAAATCCACAATTGTAGTTGGAGAATGTATATCCTCTTTCAGTAACTGGTAGGACAAACAGACAGAATATTATGTAGAGATAAAGAAAATTTGTATAACTCTATCAACCAAATTGACATAGTATTATAGGTTACCACACCAAACAATTGTAGAAAACGCATTCCTTTCAAGCATACATGGAACATTCGCCAAAATAGACTATATTCTGAGCCATAAAACCAGTTTTAATGAATATCAAAGAATAAAATCATGCAGAGAAGCACAATTGTGTGAAATTAGAAATCATTAACAATGAGCTATCTAGAAAATCTTCCAGGTATTGAGAAATGAAACTCTCCTAAATAAGCCATGGATTAAACAAAAAATCACAAAGGAAATTAGAATATATTTTGAACTGAATAATAATGAAAACACAATATACCAAACTTGTGAGGTAAAACTTAAGTAGTTTCTAGTGTGAATCTTAATGGCTTTAAATACTTACACAGTAAAACAGAGCTATAAAATTGGCTATCTACTCTTCCATGTTAAGTAAAGTAAGTAAAAGAACCTAAAGAAGAAGAAATAAAACACTAAAAATAAAGTATAAATACAAAATCTTAATAATTATCAGGAAAAAAAAGAAAACACGAATCATAAACATCAAGAATGAAAGTAGAATATCACTAGAGATCCTACAGATATTTTAAAAGGTTTTGTTCATAGCAGTACACTTTACAATAGCCAAGTGTCGGAAGCAACCTAAGTGTCCATCAGTAAATGAGTGGATCAAAAAACTGTGTTACATTTACACTATGGAATACTACGCAGCAGAAAGAATGAAAGAGCTCCTACCCTTTGCAACAGCATGGATGGAACTGGAGAGCATTAGGCTAAGTGAAATAAGCCAAGCGTTGAAAGAGAAACACCATATGATCTCATCTGTAAGTGGAACCTAATCAACAAAACAAACAAGCAAGCAAAATACAACCAGAGACATTGAAATAAAGAACAAACTGACAGTAACCAGAGAGGAGGTGGGAGGGGATAATAGGGGTAATAGGGGTAATAGGAGAAGGGCCATCAGGGAACATGTATAAAGGACACAGGGACAAAGCCAAAGGGGATAGGTTCAAGGGTGGGAGGCAGGGATGGGTTGGGTGGGGGTGCATGGCAGGGGGAAGATGGAGACAACTGTATTTGAACAACAATAAAAAAATTAAAACATTATGACAGTAATTCAACAACTTGCATTAACTAAATAAAACCACAATTTACCAACCGTGAAGCAAAATATAAATAAATAATTCTGTATATATTAAAGAAATTGAATTTGTAATTTTAAAAAAGTCACAAAGGACCTTCAAGTTCATATAGTTCACTAGTAAATTGTAAAAAATACTTAAGGGAGGAATAATATTATATCTGCACGAACTAAATAGAGGAGAAGGTATCACTTCCCAACTTAATCTATATGGCCAGCATAACCCTGACACCAAAGTCTGACAAAGATATTATAAGAGAAAAACATAACAGGCCAATATCTCTCATGAACATAGACACAAAAATTCTAAACAAAATGTTAGCATATAGAATCCAGCAATATATAAAAAAGATAATAAATCATGACCAAGTGGAATTTATTCCAAGAAAGCAAGGTCAGTTTAACATGAAAATCAATCAATGTAATTGATCACACTGAACAGAATAAAGGAGAAATCATTTGTTCAGCTCATAATACACAGAAAAATGCATCTAACAAAAATCACTAGTCTTTCATAATAAAAACTCAGTAACCTAGAAATAGATGAGAACATCATCACTGTAATAAAGAACATTTATGACAAACATATAGTTAATATCATAATTAATGGTAAAACACTAAAAGTTTTTCTCCTAAAATCAGGCACAAGGAAAGGATGACCACTCTCACTTTCTGTATTAATATTTGTGGAAGTTCCTAGCCAAGATATAAAGCACATAGAGAAACAAAAGACATAAAGTTTGAAAACAAATAAATTGTTACTTGCAGAAATAGTTATCTAAAACCCAGAAGTAAAACTAACTCCCCAAAATAATGGATCCTTTGAATAAATTTTGGCAAATACATTTAATACACTATTTTATAGTCATCTAGAATGAGATTCTAAAAGGAATGCTAATAAAATGAGAAGATATTTGCTACCACCAGTCAATATAATCATAATATGCCATAGGTCACAAATGCAATACAATTGTGTGTGCTCTTCGATTATAAATATGTAAAATTATGTACAGGAAAATACTCAAAGAAATATATCACAGTGGTTGTGGATGAGTTAGAGTGTCGTTCACGGTTGATTTCCTTTCCCAGATTTTAAAATAATCTATAATTATATGCTTTTGGATTGAAAAAATTGACAAATCTAAGTGTTGAAATGCAGTATTATTAATCCTTTGTGGTCTAATATTAGAACAAAATTAGCAGTAAACACAGCAGGGACAGAAAACTTTCAGATTTGGAATCCCGCCTCTGGTTCACTGCAAAGCAAGCATCTAAAAGCAAAATGGCTTTGAATGAACACCCATCTGCATAATGACTTTCCTTTGTTCTTTCCTTGCTGCCTAATTGAGTAACATTAAACAAACATGCCTTCAGACTTCACACCAGATTAGAGCCCTTTGTAAATAAAATTATAGTTGGGAATATGTCTCCCCAGGCTGGTAAATAAATTTAGGAATTTTAGAGGTCTGTCATCGCATGCCAAAATGTCTGAGTAAATATTAAATTTGTCCATATTTGTGATTAAATGCCAAGGATCATTAAATGCCAAGAGTGTCTCTCGCTCTGAATCAGGGACCCGTCCTGTCAAAATGTCCCACCTAAAAAGTGGTCCCTTTTTCTCCCACCCCATTAGGTGCACAGGTTAGGTACTGATGTCATGCCGGGCAGGGATTACTGCTTGGTTCCTACGACAACGAGGACAATAAAATCACTTATGATTCTGCAACAAGCAGTCTCTTTCTCCAGAATTCATGCAGTTATCCCTGTCTTTGTTAGACATGAGTACCAATCACAGTGCCAGACATTTTTCTAATCACTAGCATTACAATAGTGAACAAAACAAAAACGCCTGCCCTCACAGAACTTCCTTTTTAATGTATTTTTTATTCAAACTGTCCTAAAGCCCTAAGAGTTGTGATCACACAGCTCTCAGGAGATGGATCTGGTACCTTTCATCAAGAGTGACGTTGTCTGGGCCCTGTATAAAGGTCTTCTGATTTTGTGCTCATTACAGGGCATAAGTCCAGACCGTTTTAGAAGTTGACCAGAACTGCCCTTGAACCTTTCCAACAGAACAGTGGCATTGGCCTAGGAAATGAGGAAGCTGGGCTTGGTGACAGGGAGATGGGAAGGGAACTGACAGCTCCGGGGGATGAATACTCCACCCGTGACGTCCTTTCCCCCCTGGGTAGCCAGGTCTGCAGCCATCAGGAAAGGATCACAGTAACAGGAAGTGACAGCAGAGGAGAGTTCTGAGGCAGGCGGCCTCCGTTCAGATAAAAGGCTTTGCCACAAAAGGGAAAAGGGCTCATGGACATGGACAACAGGGTGGTGATTGCAGGGCAGAGGGGTGGGCCCAAGGGGTGGTATCAGGAGACTAAATGCTAATAGAAAAAGATACAATAAAATTTGTTTTTTTAAAAAAGCTCTACCACTTCCTAGCTGTGTTTCTCCGAAAAACATATTCAACTTTCCCAAGTCAATCATCCTCCCATAGAGCAAGGATAACAAGTGTACTTCACAGAGATGTTTTAAGATGTAAGCAGAACGCTTAATGGAAAGCAATCAACACAGTGCCTATCACATAGTAAACACTCAATAAATGTTAGCTATTAGACACTAATATAGTATAGTACCTGGAACATAATGTATGGTAGTATAAAGCTGGTTAGTTGTAATGCTGTAATGAGTCATTACAGTTTTCGTTACTCACCCGGAAACCCCAGTTACATACCAGAGCACCCACTATGGGCCAGGCATCAGGGTAGCTACTGTCTATTTGTTCTCCTGTAGGCCTCCAGCAGCCTATGATTCAAGTATTACCATCTCCACTTTACAGGTGAGAATACTGAATTCAGAAAGGTGAAGCAACCTGCCCAAATCCACACAGCCGAGAGTACAGAGTCGCTGTATGTAATTGAGAATTATAAGTGCACTCACCCTTTGACTCAGACATTCTACTTTCAGAAAGTATCCTACACCTGTGCAAAATGATGTGGATGATGTTATTCACTGCAGTGTGGTTTGTAACAGCAGAGGACTGCAACTAGCCATCAAGAGCAGAAGTGTCTATCAAGAGCGGAATAATTAAATAAATCATGCTATCTCTGTATAATAGAAAAACATATAACTATAAAAGAGAATGAAAGAACTCTTTCTACACTTATTTGGAAAGATAAACAAGATACATCGTAAGTAAAAAAAAGGCAGGATACAGAACTACATGCGTAATAAAAAAAGGAGTGTATATATTTTTGTGTTTGCTTACACATATCTGAAATTCTACAAAGATTAAAAAAAATCACTAACAATGGCTGCCTATAAAAAGTGGGTATCAGAAATAGGAAGGACACTTTCCACTGGATACCCAGACATCCTCTTTTTTAAAATGAATTTTAAATCATGTAAATGATTTGCTTATTTAAAAAACAGAATAATTTTTAAATGTCTTTAAGAACATCGTATTTATTTAATTCTTTAAATAATTTTTTAAGAGCATCGTATTGGGAATCAGGTATCTGAATAACAGGACAAAGTTGGACAAATTACTTTACTCCTGTTAGCCTCAGTCTCTTCATTAGCAAAGTCTCCAAGCCCTAAAATACTGTTGTCACCTAATAACAGCATGATCACTGCCATCATTGTTACCATTTCTCAAATGCTTACTATGTGCCAGGGCTTGTAATAAGCCCTCATTAAATCATCTGAAGCAACTCTATGATGTAGAAATCATCTTTATGCCCATTTCACAGTGGAGGAAACTGGAGTTCAGACAGGGGCTATAACTTGCTCAAGGTCACGCAGCTAGTTCATGGCCGACCAGAATTTGAACCCAGGTCTCTCAGATCCAAGGTTTCCGTTTTGACTCCACAGTTTGCTGCCTCCAACTGAAGTGATAATTTTCCTTCTCATACTCCCTGCCCCCTCCAGAAACCCCCTCCACGAGTTTCCTTCAGAGCACTGTCAGTTTCTACCAGGCCCGGCACTCACTCATTTCCAATCACCCTTTATCTACCATAGCTTTGGAAATGAACTGTTACTAATGGCTAGTCATATGTCAGCCTAATGAATGGGATGCAGACTTCCATTAAAATAATGAAATTAGTGAGTTTCGAATTTGGTTACATTACATGGCACACAGCCTTAAGTAATTACCACCCCATGCTCTTTCCCTCAAATTAAAGTCAGTTTATTTACTTAAGGTCTTTGGCTGGGCCATCTCTATTAAGCTCACATCATCTATTCGGGGATGGAATTTTGGGGGGCTTGTTTGTTTAAATGATGTTCAGGCTGTTACCTTGATTAATAAGGTAGTAAATACAGCCAGAAACAGCTTCTAAGCCATGTACAAAAGCAAAGCATATGTCAAAGAATAATTCTTTGGGGGCTTGGGTTTTGTTTGGTTGGTTTTTAATTTTTTTTTCCAAAGGATGAAAACAATAAGAAAGAAGCTCTTTGAGCTTCAGGAACTCCAATTATGCTGACATTTCTGCAGTAGAAATACACCAAGATCCATTTTGCAGGAACCCAGTGAACTAGCTAATCAGATTTCCTTGGATAATTTGCTCCAAAGGTCAGCTGCCTCAAAAGAACCCAGGGTCTCATTATTTGGTAAAGCAGGCTGCACACGGGTTGGGATTTGGGACTCAGCCTCCCATGGCAAGGAAGTAAATCTGAAATTTCCTTTAGCACGGGTCCTGCTGCCTTGGCCTTGGTCAAAGTCTCATCCAACTTCCCGATGAGTCCACTGATAAAATTACCTCCAGAGAAACCACCTGAATTGTTGAGTTCTCTGTCTCCAAGATGGCTTTGTCCTGTGTCCTAGGGGCACCAAAACTTGGCTCAACTGGGATTTTTATGCCACGGTAAATTTCAGGAGAGGCTTTCACTAGTGTGAGGGGTGGTAGCCAGACCTTGATTAACACCATAGAGTCCAATTCTGCAAAATACCTGCCTAGGACTCCCCCCAAACTAGCAAGATTCTGGGTGGGGTGGGGGAGGAGAGGAAAGACTGAGAAACTGTCATGGACCAGAGGAGACTGGAGGACGTGAGACTAAATGGAACGTGGACTTGGGATTGGATCCTGGACACACAAAAGACATTACTAGAAAAACGGGTGAAATCTGAATCAAACCCGGAGTTTAGCTAGTGTTGAGGTCTCACCTGTGCCAATGTAGCGCAGTGACCAAAGATGACAAAACATTAGGGGAACTCTGTGCTGTCATTGCAACTTCTCTATAAGTCTAAAATTTTTTCAAAATTAAAAATATATTTTGAAAACTTACATATTGTTCAAAACTGCACCGCGCATTATGTATATTTGATAAAAATAATTAAGTTTAGACTATAACAAACTTGACATAATCGTCTGAAAATAAAATGAGACACTAAGTCCAGAGAGAAACTCAGTCCTAAACTCCATTTTTATTTCTTTTTATTTTTTTTTATTGTTGTTCAGGTATAGTTGTCTCCATTTTCACCCTACCACGCCCCTCCACCCCACCCATCCCTGCCTCCCACCCTCAAACCCACCCATTTTGGCTTTGTCCATGTGTCCTTTATACATGTCCCTTGATGGCCCTTCTCCTATTTTCTCCCATTATCCCTCTCCCGCCTCCCCTCTGGTTACTGTCAGTTTGTTCTTTCACAGCAACATGGATGGAAGTAGGGAGCCTTGTGCTAAGTGAAATAAGCCAGGCGGTGAAAGAAAAATACCATATGATCTCACCTATAAGTGAAACCTAATCAACAAAACAAACAAGCAAGCAAAATATAACCAGAGACACTAAACTTCTTTTTTTTAATGTTCTTTAAAAATCCCAACAAAAGCATAAATGAGCAACAAAACATAAGCTAAAATTAAATTACAGTTCAATGGATGTTCAGCCTCTACCAACTGGGACAAGAAAAACCTGACAGAAGAAATGGTCTATCGGTGTTGACTGGCCGCTCCCATGTCACCTCATCACCCTGAGGGACTGACTCCTTTATAATAAGAGGGGCCGTAAAAGCAAACATGTGTGGTTCAGCTCTGACTCTGATGGGCTTAGAAGGACCCCAGATCCACTCTCATACTCTGATTCCTCCTCTCCCTGGGGTCCCCTTCATGGAAAGAGTAGGCATCCACTGTGCCCACCAAGCCAACTGAGACTATGTCCTAGCCTTCGGTGATCACGGAAAGCCTGGTGGAGCAGGGTCTGAGCTGAGTCTTGGAGGAAGAACAGGAGGAAGTTGGATGAAGAGATGAAAGACTGCAGGGAGGGAGCACAGTGCACCCCAAGGCGCCGTGCAGGGAAGTGGGCAAAATCAAGGCAGGAGGAATTAGGAAGGACTCCTTCATGAAGGCCGCCTTCATCCATTCAGGCTGTTACCAAAAACCACCAACGATTGGGTGGCTTAAACAACAAACATCAGTGCCTCACGGTTCTAGAGGCTGGGTAAGTCCAACGTCAGTGTGCCAACAGATCTGGTGTCTGGTCAGAGCCTACTCCCCCTTTGGCAAACGGCCATTTTCTCACTGTGTCCTGCCTGGTGGAAGTGGGAGGGAGTTCTCAGGGTCTCTTTTACCAGGGTAGTAATCCCATTCGTGACTTCATCACCTCCAAAAGGCCCCACCTCCTAATACACTGAGGATGCGGCTTCAACATGTGAATTTTAGGGGCACATGAGCATTCAGTCCATAGCAAAGCTTTTGTGTGCTAAAAAATTGAACTTCATCCTGAAGGTGATGGGGAGTTTTAACCAAGGGAATAAAATGGCAACATTAGCATTTAGGAAGATTGGACAGATGCAACAGGAGGGTAGATGAAAGGCAAGGCAGTCAGCAGTCAGGCCAGAATATGACTACCCTGCCCAGGGGCACTGGGATAGGATATTTCTCCAGGGGTGCTGTGGGGATGCTGCAGAAAACGGGTTCTTGCTGCAACGAGACTGAGGTTGCTGGTTCTGCGGCAGCTTTGTAGCTCAGCACCCAACCCCACTCAGGAAGGAAGACATCTTCGTCCAACCCTACCGGCCTGCACCACCCAATTTTGCGGCCCACCCTCTGACTGTGTTATCTTAGATCTTTATATCATAAATCTTTTGGCAAAGATTTATACTACACTGATACTACATTTATACTAAATTTATATTATAAATATACTTATATTATTTATAAGTATTTATAAACTATCTGTTTATATTATAAATATACTATATACTGTATTTATATTATAAACATACCTATATTTATACTATATCTTAGATCTTTTGCAAAGATCTCAGTTACTTGCAAAAAAAGAGAGGGAATTGTGTGTGCTTAATGATGTAAGGAGCAGTATCAGGATGTCTAGGCATTCTGCTAGACCTTAACCTGCAAAGTATGATATCATTATCCCCATTTCATAGATAGGAAAGTTGAAGCTCCACGAAGTTAAGTCACCACAGCATACAGCTCTTAATGAGGGTAGGGATGGGATTTGGATCGAGGGAAGCCTGATCCCAATCACCTTTTCCATGGTACCTCACTCTTTCACTTTTAATTTCTCTTGCTCACTTACTGCAAGTGTTCCCTCTCTCTTGGAATCAAACACAAGAACAGATGGCTAGACCAGAATAAAACTTGAAGGGCTGTACCTAGCTGTTTTTTTAAATGCCCAGCCTTCCCTGACTGATCTCTGACATTCACACACTCCAGCCTTGGAGCGGCTGGGTAAGCAGCAAGGGCAGTGGTTCCAAATGCCTTTTGTAATGGGTCAGTGAAACAAGGTTGGTCTGCCATCTAAAACCAAATAATGGCTGCCTTTTCCTTGTTCCGGAAAGAAAAAGACTACATTGGTGAGACAAACAGATAGATGAATATGCATTTACAGCTATAGACTGTTTCTAAAGGAAAACAGGGGAACTATCAACAGTGGCTGTCATCCCTGGGAGGGGACATAGTGGCTGGGAAGAGGGTGGAAGTGGCACCACCTGTTACTGCACAACCTTTTGTACCTTTCAGATTGTGACCCATGCACATAACTCTGTTAAAGTAAATAGTAGTATAAAAATAATTTTAAAACACCCTGTTACATATATATTAACACATGAACAGTTGGCTGGGAGAGGGGATAAATCCTACAAATTTGTAAGTGTTTTTTATTTTTATTTCTATTTTTTTTAAAGATTGTATTTATTTATCTTAGAGGGGAATGGAAGGAGAGAGAGAGAGAGAAACGTCAATGTATGGTTGCCTCTCATGAGTCCCCTGCTGGGAACTGGCCTGCAACCCAGGCATGTGCCCTGACTGGGAATCAAACCACGATCGTATGGTTCGCAGGCCCGCGCTCAATCCACTGGGCTACACCAGCCAGGGCTGTAAGTGTTTTTCCAAAAATAACTTTTAACTTTTAAAAATCATGTTTCTCTCCCATTGATTTTCTTTTCACCTTGGCACCGATCTCTACTTATCTGTATGAGAATCTAATGTAATGTGGAATCCAACTTGGCACATGATCAGCTACAAAATTTGGTTATTTTAAGTCCAATGTGTCAATAACATTGTGGTGTTTTACACAAAGCACCTTTTAAAAACATATATATTTTATTGGTTATGCTATTTTGTCCCAATTTTCCCCCATTGCCTCCCTGCACCTAGCTCGTCAATCCCACTACACAGTCAACCCCCTCTCCCACAGTCAATCCCCACACCATCGTCTGTGTCCATGGGTCACAGATGCATATATGATCTTTGAGTAACCCCTTCACTGTCTTTCAGCTAACTCCCATCTCCTCTATCCCCTCTGACAGCTGTTGGTCTGTTCCCTGTTTCCGTGTTTCCGTATTTCCGTGTTTCTGGTTCTACTGCTCGTTGGTTTATTTTGTTCATTAGATTCCACTTCTAAGTGAGGTCATGTGATATTCGCCTTTCACCAGCTGGCTTATTGCATTTACCATCATAGTTTTCAGTTCTGTTCATGCTGTCTCAAAAACCTAAGAATTCTTTTTTACTGCTGCATAGTATTCCACCATGTTAATGTACCACAGCTGTTTTATCTATTCATCTACGTATGGGCACTTAGGCTGTTTCCAAACTTTGGTTATTATAAAGAATGCTGCTGTGAACATAGAGGGGCATACTCATACGTTCTTTCAAATTGGTGTTCCAAGATTCTTAAGATATATTCCCAGAAGTGGAATTGCTGGGTCAAAAGGCAGCTCAACTTTTAATTCTTTGAGGAAACTCCATACTGCTTTCCACAGTGGCTACAGTGGTCTGCATTCCCACCACAAGTCCACTAGCATTCTCTTTTCTCCACAACCTCACTAGAATTTGTTTGTTCATTAATGATAGCCATTTTGGTAGGTGTGAGATAAAATCTCATTGTGGGTTGAATTTGCATCTCTCTGATTGCTAGTGATGTTGAGCATTTTTTCATACGCCTGTGGGCCCTCTGTATGTCCTCCTTGGAAAAGTGTCCACTCAACTCCTTTGCCCATTTTTGAATTGGATTGTTTGTCTTTCTGGTATTGAGTCATATGAGTTCTTTATATATTTTGGAGATTTAACCCTTATCTGATGTATCATTGGCAAATATGTTCTCCCATACAATGGATTCTCTTCTCATTTTTATGATAGTTTCTTCAGCTATGTAGAGGCTTTTTAATTTAATGGAGTCTGTTTTTTTATTTTTTTTCTTTGTTTCCCTTATCTTAGGAAGTATATTGGCAAAAATATTGCTATTTGAGATATTTGAAATTTTGCTGCCTATGTTTTCTTCTAGGATTTTTATGGTATTATGATTTATATTTAAGTCTTTTATCCATTTCAAGTTTATTTTGGTGTATGGTGTAAGTTGGTGGTCTAGTTTCTCTCTCTCTCTCTTTTTTTTTTTTGCATGTATCAGTCCAAGAACATCATTTATTGAAGAGACTATTTTTACTCCATTGTATGTTTTTACCTCCTTTGTCAAATATTAACTGACCATAAAGATGTCACTCATTTCTGGGCTTTCTATTCTGTTCCATTGATCTATGTGTCTGTTCTTATGTCAGTACCAGACTGTTTTGATTACAGTGGCCTTATAATACAGTTTGATATCAGGTATTGTGACCCCTACAACTTTATTCTTCTTTCTCAAGATTGTTGATAATATTCAGGATCTTTTTTGGTTTTATATAATTTTTTGAAATATTTGTTCTAGATCAGTGGAATATGCCATTGGTATCTTAGTAGGAATTACACTGAATCTATAGATTGCTTTGGTCGTATGACATTTTAACAATATTCATTCTCACAATCCATAAACACAGTATATGGCAAAGAGCATCTATCTTGACATCAAGTTTTTCCCACTCAAATCCACTCAAGGACCACTCCACAGAGTGAGGGGCAACAGGACATGATCCTACCCAATATTCTTTATTTAAGCATCAATTCCCCTCTGGTGCACCAACCCCCACCTGCATATAGGGCTTTGGAATACCATCCCCTGCATCACTGGGGGAACATAAGGGCTATCCATAATCAGAAACTGTAGAGGGGGAGAAAATTAGACAAATTACACGTCCAGCCACCACCAGCAACATCTCCAGGAAGAAATGAAGAGAACTGACTTCGGTCATAAAGGGTTTGTTGCTTTCCTTCACACTGGAATGGAAATGGAGCAGGATTGCATCAATGCTGGGGCTCTTGGCTTTCCAAGGAGCTGTTTGGATTCTACACCCCGGAGAGATCAAGAACATTCCATAGGATTTTATGTAGCTTCTGGTGGGTCATCATGGACCCCAGGTCCTGCCCTCAAAGGATTTATACTCTAACCCAGGATATAAAACATAATCCAAAAGGGGGGAAAGCAGTATCTGGATGTAAGGCCTAGAGCAAGTACCAAATTACTCACAAGGATGAAGCGTGATGATGAGCGTGTCACATGCTCCTTCCTAGTCAGACTCTGAGGGTGGGGCTAGACTTTTTAACTGTAGGCGATGTGACTGATAGGACTATCGGAGGTATTTTAAGTCACCTGTGTTAACTGTGAGACACCAGTCACAGTTTCATTCCTCTGGGACAGTTTGGAAATCACAAATTTCTCACCAGGAAAGAAAATGCAAAGAAGGGAAAACCATGTTAGCAGCAGAGGGCCCCGATTGACAGTAATGACTCAATAGCGCCATCTTGTGGTAATCTCTGCCACCATGCCATGAGCGGCCCACGGCCCCTGCCCTGCCCTTGCCCAAATGTTTTACTCTTGGTGTAGAGGAGTCTCGGCAAGCACTGTGGAAAGGATCTGGACAAGACAGAGCAACCTACAGTCTGAGACAATAACAAAAGGCACCTTACAAGATGACATTTTAGCTAAGTCCTAAATAAATAGATATCCAGGCCTCAAGGAACAAGAAAGACACTTCTGACTGAAGGTGTGTGTGGCACACAGTGTGGCGACTAGAAACTGTCAGGCCCTCTGAGGCTGGAGAATCATTCTGGCTGACGAGGACTCACTCTCCAGCTGTGGGTAGGAGGCCTCCCTGCAGAGCTCTGGACTTCCTGGGATGAGCAAGTCATCTACTCCTCCTGTGGGCACTGCCACCCCACGGCAATGGGACAACACGTGTTTCCCTGACGCAGCCCCACTTCCTCCATGGCTTCCTTTGGAGTCTCCCATCCCACCCCTGTGACTGTCCCCAAGGACCAGCACCACGCTAAGCATACACGTGCATTACCTCACTTGATTCTCCGCTCCCTAAAGGAAGGTACGACTGTCCCCTCGGCCTTCCAGAGTAGCAACGTGAATCTCAGAGATGGTAAGCCACTCTTCTGAAGCCAACGAGTAGCAAAACTGGGATGTGAACAGAGTTCTCTGCCCGACCCCAAAGTATGCTCTTGTGTTTCTGAGGGATGTTCTAAAGTGCAGGCCTTGGCTACCGCTTGTGACAAAGACAGTTGTCACACAGGAAGGTGCTCAAACTGAAGCACTTTTGCTTACAGCCTAAGTGTTTGCCAAACTGTCTGTCAGTGTGAAAAGCTGAAATGCCCCCTAAGGCCCTAAAGGTTTGTGTCCTGGACCCTCTTGTCGCCTGGCTAGCAGACATGGCAAAATGGGGAGGGTTGGGACCCAAATGGCCTGGGACCCAAATCCCTCTGACCCTGACTGGCTCAAGTATAGTTTGTCCAAAACTGAGAAACTGGTCTTGCCACCAAACCTGTTCCTTTGGTGTGATCTCATCACCTTCAGCTTTCCTTCTCACCCACTTCTCTCCAGCCACAGTCCTCTTTGCTCTTCCTTAAACACAGGAGGTCCCTAGCTCAGGACCTGTGCACTGGCCCTTCCCTCTGCCTGGAAATGCTTCCTCCTCAGATAGGCACGCAGTATGCTCCCTTGCATCCTTCAAATCTTTACACAAATGTCACCATCTTAATGAGGCCAAGCCCAGCTGCCTATCCCAAACCTTTACATGCTCTGTATTCTCCATAGCAGTGGCCACGTTCTACAACACTATATAATTTACTCATCTATTTTATTTTTAGCTTACTGTCTGCCTTCCTCCACTAGAATAAAAGTACCTTAGGGAATGGTAGAATCTAGGTAGTAAGTATACAGGTACTCCCTATAAACTATTTTTTTTAACTCTGATATCTGTTTAAAATTTTTCACAACAAAATGTTAGGGCAATATACCCAACAGGCAGGAATCTGTCAGCTTTGTTTACTGATGTATCCCCAGTGTCTGGAACAAAACCTGGCATACAGTAGGTGCACAATAAGCATTGTCAAGTGAAGGAATTCATAAATAAAGAGTTGCTTTGGGCAAGTAATTTCATCTCTCCAAAACTCAGTGTCTCAGCTGCAAGGTGGGCAGAATAGTAGCTACTTTTATTTATTCAACAAGTATTTATTGATCATCTACTATACATCTGGACCGTGGTAGGTACCAGGATACAACCGTGAACAAAGACCCGGTCCTCCGTGTCATGGAACATGCGCTCCAGTGAGGATTACACACAGGTGAACACAATCACAAGTTCATTTAACTTCAACACCACCCATGAAATCTCCTAATGCCTGTAAATTCCCATCGGTCTAGGGGCTTCAGGAAGGAACTCTGAACTGAGTGGCATCTAAATTAAAAGCTTAAAGATATGGAGGAACTACCTCATTAATATCCCTTTCTTTCTTTTCCCTTATTAATAAAATCCTGAGATTTTGTTTTATTTTGTTTCCTGAGGGTAACAATGTATCCAGTTGAAAATCTCCCTTCACTAGCATATCCTGCAGCTAGGGCTGGCCATCTGGCATAATAGTCACAGTACTGACCAGTGAAAGCAAGGGAGGGTGTACCTTTACCCCTTCAGCTCCCTCAGCTTCCACATCTGCTGATGTGACATCTGGAGTTGGCCAAGCAGCCAATTTGGAACCATGAGAATAGAAGCTACAGGAAGATGAGACAGCTGGGGTCCCTACTGGCATCTCCAACTCACTCTACCAGCCATGGCCTGTCTACCACCGAGCTTATTATTCTTCAATCCAAATAAAACCCTGCCTATTCAAACATGACAGTAGAGTTTTCCAGTACTTACAGGATGGGCAAACCTGTTATCCTATGCAAGATACTAGTGAGAGTAACAGTACAGAGGTGAAATCCTCTAAGCCCAGACCATAGAATGGGCAAAGGTCCAAAGGTGCAAGTGAGCAGAGCCAATCCAAGCAACAGCAAGAAGTTAAGTGTGGCTGGAATGGAGCGGAGAAAAAGAAGGTGGTGAGGCCCTGGCCAGGTGACTCCGTTGGTTGGAGTGTCCTCCCATACACTAAAAAGTTGTGGGTTCAATCCCCAGCCAGCCATGCATGGAAGGCACCAATCAGTTTCTCCCTCATCTTTCTCTCTCTTTCTCTCTCTCTCTCTCCCCCCCCCCACCACCCCCGATTCCTCTCTCAAAAACCAATGAATGTCCTCAGGTGAGGATAAAAAATACATATGAGGCCTGTCTGGAAAAAGTCCAACATTGTCAATCTAACAAAAACAGTTTGTATGACATCAATGTAACCCAGCAGCCAAGGAGAGTAGATTGGAATGCACATATATGAACAATGACGACTTCACTGTACTAGTCCGTGGGAGTGGTAGACACCTTTGAGTGAGCATGTGTGCTGTGTGGCTATTGCATTCAAAATAAGCAAGTAGAGCAACAGACCTGCATCAAATTTTGCATTAAGCTTGAACATTCCTCCACAGAAACTATTCAGATGATTCAGAAGGTTTTCAGGGATGATGCAATAAGTGCCTAGAAGCTGATCTGGAGATTCCAAAAACTACTGTGTCTGAGATTTTGATGTAGGATTGTGGCATGTAACATGTCGTGGCAAAATTCGTTCTGCAGCTTCTGCTACCAGAGCAGAAGGAACATCGTGCTGCAGTTGCTAATGACTTGATTCAAACCACTACCAATGAACCAGATTTTCTCAGGAGGGTCATAACTTTGAAGGGGACTGAGGCATCATTGTCCTATGTACAATGTTCTTGTATCTTGTATCTTCTTCAATAAATGTCTCTATTTTTCATAGTACATAGCAGGTTACTTTCTGGACAGACCACATATATAAAGAAAAAAAGGTGGTGAATGATGAGGTTGCAAAAATAAACAGGGATCCCATCCAGAAAAATCAAATTAGAGAAGTAGTGAGAAGCCATCACAAGTTGCTAAGAAAAATGAGTAAATTTATGTAAAGTGTCCAATATACAGAGGTTGCCCACAAAATGATAAGCATTGTCTCATTTTTATGAAACCATTTTATTGTGGTATAATTGACATGTAAATAGTTGTACATGTTTAATGCATGCAATACTCAGTTTGGGGTGAGTGTACACCCGTGAAACCATCACCACCATCAAGGCCATAAACATTGCCATCGCCTCCCAAAGCTCCCTCCCTTTATTACACTGCCATGTTTGTGGGGGAGGTAACAGTATTTTGCATAGATCTACCCTGTTAGCAAATTTTAAGTAAAAATACAGCACTGCCAGCTTCAGGCACTGTGTTGTGTGGTAGATTCCCAGGATGTATTTATCCGGCATGACTAAAACTTTGCACGCTTGGACCATCGCTTCCCTTCTGCACTGCAAAGTGCAGCACTGTATTTTCATCTTTTCGGCGAGATGAAGGGACAACCTGTGGTGGGAAACATATTTGCAAACCATGTATCTGATAAGGGCTTGCTATACAAAATATATAAGGAACTCATACACCCCAATAGCAAAAATATAAAGAGCCCAATTGTAAAAATGGGCAATAAACCTGAACAGACACTCCAAAGAAGACATACAAATGGCCACTAGGTGCATGAAAAGGTGCCCAACCTCACTAATCGCCAGGGAAATGCAAATCAAAACCATAGCGAGATGCCAATTCGTGCCTGTGAAGATAGCGATCAGTTAGAACAACAACAAAAGGTAAGTGTTGGTGAGGCTGCGGGGAAAGGGGAACACTTACTTGCACACTGTTGATGGGGACGTAAATTGGTGAGCCACTCTGGGAAACAGTGCGGAGGTTCCTCAAAAAGCTAAAAATGCCACTGTCATATGATCTATCCTGGGTATCTATCCCCAGGAATGGAGATCAGGATCCTGAAGAGAGATCTTCATTCTCATGCTCACTGCAGCGTTATTCACAAGAGTCAACAGCCCAAATGTCCATTGATGGATAAACAGATAAAGAAAATGTGGTCATAGCCATACAATGGAATATTGATCAGCCTTTCAAATATAAGAAAATCCTTTAAAAATAAAAAATAAAAATAAAAAGGAGGAAATCCTGGGGTTGGACACCATAGATGAACCTGCCAACGCTGGGTGAAATAAACCAGACACAGAAGGACAAAAACCCTATGACCTCACTTTTAGGCGAGGGTTCTTTTAACCTTTTAATTCACACAAACAAAGCCAACAAAATGGAGATACAACACTGGTATCTGCCAGCCTGCGGGAGACTGCAGACGCGCGGAGGAAAGGCAGTGTGGGGCTCCGGGAAGACAAGCCCTCCAGCAGTCTGACAGCTGGGCGCTGCTGCGCGGTGCACATCTGCGGGTGTCTGGATTTACTGCCACGGTGACTCACCACCGCACCGGCCCCAGGGCCCCTCTCTAATTGACCGTGTTGCCCAGTGACGCGCAAGCTCAGCTCAGCAAACAGGAGAAACTCCAAGGCCTCCTGAAGCGGCCTTTTCCCTCCCTTCCCTGTCTCCAAGCTGCTTCCCACAGACGGCAGCGAACGCCTAAATGAGGGTTTGATCAATGGAGGCCAGGTTGATATTGATAAAGTGGCTGCAGTTTCCGCAAATCACCCAGTGCTCATAGATACTGAAGATTAATCTTTACAAAGACGGGGCAAAGGGGGAGGAAAAAAAACAAGTCGATTTAGTTTCCGATTATTACTTTCTCCAGAAAGCACTGAAGAGTCAAAAGTTTAACTGATGTACATTAGACAGGGAGACAAATCCAGAAATATTGCCCAATTATCCGGTAGCTTCTAGAAGGTATTTTTCATGACAGCAGGTGGGTTTGCCTTTTCTAAATCAGGAAGGAGACAAGACACCACTGAAAGGATGTTGACTTGGCCCGCTGCACAAGCACTAACCTCACCAGACAAACTCAGGCCTGAATATTTGTCCTCAGTCTACAGAGTGTCCTTGAAAACACATTTCCACTGACCTCCTAGTTATTTTTATTTTATATTGTATGTCTCTTTTGGAGTGATATACACGGTTCCTTTCTGGAACAAGAGAGATTTCATTTTTTTTAATATTTTATTTATTTATTTTTAGAGAGAGGGAAGGGAAGGAGAAAGAGAGGGAGAGAAACATCAGTGTGTGGTTGCCTCTCCCATGCCCCCCAGTGGGGATCTAGCCTGCAACCCAGGCATGTGCCCCGACTGGGAATCAAACCAGCAACCCTTTAGCTCACAGGCCCACACTCAATCCACTGAGCCACGCCAGCCAGGGCTAGATTTTATTTTTTACTACAAAGGAAATTACAAATGAAAGTGCTTAGCCTCCCTAGACCTCTAAGTTCGTATCTGGAATGTGGGTACAGGCCAAGATGTGATATATACCACAGCTTCACAACCTTGGAGGCCCTGGCATAGGGGCCAAATAATTCTCTAGTGGGGGGTCTGTTCTGGGCACTATGAAGGCTGTTTAGCGGCATCCCTGCTTCACCCACTAGATGCCAGTGGCATCCACCCGTTCATACCCACACTGTGACAACGAAAACATGTCTCCAGATATTGCCAAAAGTCCCCTGGGGAACAAAATTACTTGCCTATAATAATAAACAAATACATAATATTCATAAGAGTTGAAAAAATGCCATTCAAAAAATCTTCCATATTGTGCACACATAAACAGCAAAACCACATTCTACAAGAGTTATAACACCTCATTCACATCCATGTCACCGTCAGAGACCCTGAGGCAGAGTTTTTCACAACATGGACCACAAAGCAATTTCCTGAGGTCAAGACTGGCTCCTCGGGTGTGTAACCTGTGCAGCCGCCATGTGCTTCGCGGGCCCCACTCTGCTGCTGGTGTCTTGAAATTCCTCATAATTTTTTTAACAAGAAGCCCTGCATTTTCATTTTGCTCTGGGCCCTGCAAACTCAGCCCTATTTGAGTTGCTTATTTTAAACTCAGGTTCTTGAATAAAATGACTATTTCAAAGAGATATTTGCACCCCCATGCTCACTGCAGCATTATTCACAGTAGGCAAGACATGGAAACAATGTAAGTGTCCCTCAATGGGTGACTAGAAAAAGAAAATATGGCCCTGGCTGGCATAGCTCAGTGGATTGAGCGCGGGCCTGCGAACTAAGGGATTGCAGTTTGATTCCCAGTCAGGGCACATGCCTGGGTTGCAGGCCAGTTCTCAGCAGGGGACGCACGAGAGGCAACCATACATTGATGCTTCTCTCCCTCTCTCCTTCCCTTCCCCTCTAAAGAGAAACAAATAAAATTTTTTTTAAGTTTTTAAAAAAGAAGATATGCCATATACATACCATGGATTGCTATTCAGCCACAAAAAAGGAGGAAATCTTGCCTTTTGCAAGAACATGGCTGAGACTTGAGGGCATTATGCCAAGTGAAATGAGCCAGACAGAGAAAGAAAAATACGGTATGATCTCGCATACATGTAAAATCTAAAAAAGCCAAACCCACAGAAGCAGTGGTTACCAGGGGCTGGTGGTGGGGGCATTGGGGAGGTGTTGCTCAAAGGGTAAAGATTTTGGTTATAAGATGAATAAGTTACGTGGATCTAAAGTACAGCATGGTGGCTATACGAGGGAGACCCACGAAAAAAACAGAATTATGTTCTGGAAGGCAAGCCCATTATAGCACAGGCTTCCCCTGCTGGGTGAGTGTTCTGGGAACCCATCTGTATCAGTGTACCAGCTGGTGTTGTTGTGAGAGGAGAGGCCGTGTTCAGCTTCAGGAAATTTTTTGGAAGATTCTTTCAACATGTTTGCCCATTTCATGGTGGGTGATTTAGGAGCACCCCTGCCCACACCTTGGTGAGTATTCAGCAGTTCTTGACCAAAAATGGCCTGACTCCTGTGTCCCAACTTCCCTATTCACCTGATCTCACCCAAGCAACTTTTTTTTGTTTCCCCAGATGAAAAAAGTCCTCAAAGAGAAATGTTTTGCTAGTGTGGAAGAGGTGAAACAAAAAATGTCAGAAGCACTAAAAGGCATCGAAATCGACGAGTTCAAAAACTGCTTTGAGCAGTGGAAAAAAGTCTCAATAGGTATATTGCATCAAATGGTGAGTACTTTGAAGGTGACTAAAGTTTAAATCAGTAAAAGTAAATACACAATCTTTTATAAATAGATTGTTGTTTGGGGGGTCCTCCCTTATAATTAACAATACAGTGCTATACACTTGAAAGATGCTAAAACAGTAGATCTTAAACGTTCTCACCACAAAAAAATGATAGCTATGTGAGGTGATGGGTGTGTTAACTAACCTTATTGTGGTAATTATTTCACAATATACTATCCTCATGTCATACACCTTAAACTTACACAATGTTATTTGTCAGTTATTTCAATAAATCTAGAAAAAAAATTAAAATAAACTCAAGTTCCTGGACCCTACTATTTTGCAATAGTTTAGCCTGCAAGAGATACTTCTTTGATTCTCTGACTTAAAATGAAGGAGTGATTTCTCTCTGAAACTTAGAGAAGTTCCATTAAAAGTAACCTCTCATTTTAAATGTAGAAAATGTATAGCAGACACACAAAATGGGCTGGAAAACAAAACTCCAAAACTAGTCTGATAGAGTCCAATGACTTCACGGAAATGAATATAAAAATATTTAAAACATTTAAATTGTCTATTCTTTCCATTTTTACTTCTAAGCGAGCTAAGAAAAAGTCAGATTATTTGAGAGGAATAAAAAGATAAACTTTTATAAAACCAAAATCATTCCCGAACTCCCCACTTACATGTAGGGGGTGAAACTGACCTGGAATTTTCCTTGTGGGAGAGGGAGAGCTCTGCGGATTACATTTTCCCGAGTGTGATTCACACTGATTCAGGTTTGCTGGTGTTGATCACTTGTACTCCAACTACTCCCCTACAAACCCCAATGCTAAACCAGTCACTGCTAAAGGGGAGCAAAATAAGTGGGCCTGGCTCACGCCAATCGAGCAATCGAGGCCCATACCCTAGGGATGGGGAAGGGAGCAGCGTATCCACTCTGGGCATTTAGGCAACTGATGCATGAACAAAATTAGGGAACTCTCAGAAAAGAAGAAGGGTTAATGCTATTAACCCAATCAACACACATCTAGTAGTAGATGCTCAATAAAGGCTGTTTCAACATATCAGTGCATGGGTCACTGAATTTTTTTAAAATATATTTTATTGATTATACCATTACAGTTGTTCTATTCCCCCCCCTTCATTCCCCTCCACCCGCACACTCCCTCACCCACCATTCTCCCCCTCTTAGTTTATAACCACGTGTCTCAAGTTCTTTGAATTCTATATTTCCCCCACTATTCTCACCCTCCCCCCTATTTATTTTCTACCTACCATCTATGCTATTTTCTGTGCCTTCTCCCCCCTTCTCCCCCTCCCACCCCCCTGTTTCTAACCCTCTATGTGTTCTTCATTTCTATGGTTCCACTCCTGTTCGAGCTGTCCTCTTGGTTTGCTTTTGTTTTAGGTGTGGTTGTTAATATCTGTGTGTTTGCTGTCCTTCCACTGTTAATATTTTTCATCTTCTTTTTCTTATATAAGTCCCTTTAGCATTTCATATAATAAGGGCTTGGTGATGATGAACTCCTTGAACTTGACCTTATCTGAGAAGCACTTTATCTGTCCTTCCATTCTAAATGAAAGTTTTGCTGGATAAAGCAATCTTGGCTGTAGGTCTTTGGATTTCATGACTTGGAATACTTCTTTCCAGCCCCTTCTTGCCTGTAAGGTCTCTTTTGAGAAATCCGCTGACAGTCTGATGGGTACTCCTTTGTAGGTGACTGTCCCCTTATCCCTTGCTGCTTCTAGGATTCTCTCCTTCATTTTGGTCTTGGCTAATGTAATTATGATGTGCCTTGGTGTGTTCCTTCTTGGGTCCAACTTCTTTGGCACTCTCTGAGCTTCCTGGATTTCCTGGAAGTCTATTTCCTTTGCCAGACTGGGGAAGTTCTCCTTTATTATTTGTTCAAATAAGTTTTCCACTCGTGGCTGTTTCTTTCCCCCTTCTGGTACCCCTATAATTCGGATGTTGGAACGTTTAAAGATGTCCTGGAGGTTCCTAAGCCTCTCCTCAGTTTTTTGAATTCTTGTTTCTTCATTCCTTTCTGGTGGGATGTTTTGTTCTTCCTTCTGGTCCATTCCATTGATTTGAGTCCCAGTTTCCTTTCCATCACTATTGGTTTCCTGTGCATCTCCCTTCATTTCAATTAGTTTAGCCTTCATATGTTCCTCTAATTTGTGACTATGTTCCTCTAATTTGTGACTATAATCTACCAGTTCTGTGAGCATCCTGATAAATAGTGTCTTGAATTGTGCTTCTGAGAGGCTGGCAATTTCTTGGTCGCTTAGAGTTATTGGCTCTGGGACTTTGAGTTCTTCTTGCACCATCTTTTGGGCTGTTCGTGCCTGTTCGGTAGCAGGATCAGAGCCCTAAAGTGTTCACTAGAACAGGGCAACTAAGTCGCTGGGTTGTGATGCTGTATGTGGGGGCGGGGTCAGAGAGGAGCAATGGCATCCCATCTGCCGCCTCCCACCACCCAGGCCACCGGTGCTGCAGCTGCCGCCCTCACCGGGGCCTGCGCGTTTAGTCCCACTGCACGTGAGTGTGCCACCGCCGCCAGCCCTCACCCCCTGGGGCCTGTGTGGTCCGTCTCACTGTGCACGAATGTGCGACCACGGTCAGTCTGCCCCACACCCCAACTGGGTCCGGGCTACCTGGGCCTAGGTCGGGGGATCTGTCCTGCCCGACCCTGCTTGCTGCTGGCTCCACCTCTCTTACCATCCCCGTTGAACGGTTCGTAGTTGTCGGACTTCCATATACTTCCGTTTTCTGGTCTTTGGGTGTGTCCTGGTTCTCCAAATCTTTGTTGTGTTCAAACTTGGTTGTGGGAGAAGGCACAGTGTTTCCACCTATGCCTCCATCTTGGCAGAAGTCGGGTCACTGAATTTGAACAATGGGTGGCAACTCTCTAAAAGAAAGGCAAAATGGAAAAGGTCATCCTGGACACAAGAGTGGTGCAAAATGAGCCCAGAGTTACTTGGACATTCAGAGGAGGACTTAGAGGCTTCAGCTAGCTCAATTACCTGACTCAGAGCTATCAGCACAAACTAAAGGGGGACGTGAGGGTGCATTTGTTACAGTCAAATACAAACATGTTGTTCCCTGGCCAATAACGAGCATAGCATGTTACAGTTCACAAAGTTCATGTGCACCCATTAATCCTACCATTTGATCCAAAACACAAACTCAGGTAATAGACAGATCAGGTACTGAAAAGTAAAACATGCTGTTGAGAGAGAATCAAAATAAATGGCTACAAGTAACAGAGAGTTCGTTAATTAGAAAACTCAATATTGGTAAGAGGGAAATTCTTCCAACTTATCTGTAGAATCAATGCCATCACACTCAAAATTCCAGCAGGGGCGTTCTGGAGACATTGAAAACATGACTCTAAAATTAATGTGAAAATGCCAGGAAACAGAAATAACCAAGGCCACTTGGAAGACAACAAAGACGCAGACTTATATTACCACATTATCAATATTCATTGTGGAGCTGAGATCATGAAGACACCATGGAAACGGCAGAAAGGTAGACAACAGAAGAGAAGTCCAGAAAATGTGTGACAAAGATGCCACTGTGATTCAGTGAGAAAAGACGATCCCCCACAAGCGCTGCTGGGTCAACAGGACAGCAGTGTAAAATGTCAGTGGTGACATAGGGCAACTTAAATTTTCATACTTCACCAGTGAAAGTGCAGACTGGCAGGGTACAGCCTGGGAAACTGCTCAGCTACATCCACTAAAATGAATATATGTATATCCTATAGCCCAGCAATTTCACTTCTGGGCATGCACGTAATAGAAATTAATGCATATATCCACCAAAAGGTTTATTATGAGAATGTCATAGTAGTTTTAATCATAATTACCATAAACTGAAAACAGCCCAAATGTCCACCACACATGGTTTGTTTATACAGTGGAATGCTATGCAATTTTTTTAAAAAGTATGGCCATGTGAAACGACATTAAAAAAATCTCAGAAATATGTTGCACAAGAGAAGCCATGCACAAAACTAGTACATAAAGTATGATTGTCTCTATATGCAGCTCACAAACAGGCACACTCATTAAGTGAAAAAAGTCAGAACAGCAGTTGTCTCTGAGAGACAGTGACCACAGAGAGGCTCGGGTGAGCCTCCTGGGTGCTTCAGGTGTTCTAGATCTGGTGGTGGTCAAACACCTCCATCCATACCTGAAAACGTATAAGCTACACACTCATGATCTGTACACTTGACTGTAGAAGTCATTCTTCATTAAACAAAAAAAACCCCAAGGAAACAGAGTTAATGTGTGTTCTATGACATATTTTTGTCCTCGGAAAGTGTCTTTTTTAAATCAAGGTTTGAAAACCTGGATTTCTTTGTATCACTTTTTTGCAGGCCCCTAAGTGCCTCACCAGGCAAACCTCTCCCTTCTTTCGGATGTCACAATCTGCAGAAGCAGATTCCTGGGTCTGCCCAAGAGGCAGCTTTGCCTCAGGAACTCCCTATTAGCCTGGCCAAAACTTCCTGGGAATTGAGCTGACCACCACTTCCTTCCCTCCCTCCTTTGACAGGGGTCAACCACATCATGCCCAAGGCTCCCCCTGCCTACCCTTGCACCCTCCCCATTTGCCTCCACATGCACTGCCCCTCCAATAAATGTCTTGCACAATTACTCCTGTTTTGCCTTCTGCTTCTCAGAGAACCTGAACTGACATACCTGCTATATAAAGACAACTGTTACTTTGTGTGTCTCTTCTTCTTTTTAAAATACATTTAATGTATATGGTTTTTATTTTGTTTTCTTTCCCCAGTTTATATTACAAATGTATGCACCAGCTTATGTCAGTATGCTTCGTGCATATTATTTATAATCTGTAAGATCCCATTGTATGGAAAGATTATAAATATTATCTATGCCCTGTTTTTGAACATTCAGAGTCTTTCTACTTTTTCTTAATTAAATGATGCAACAATGAATGCCTGTGTGAGAGCTTGGTAAGGTTTACTCAGAACAGGTCAGGGTACCGGGGCCTCTGCATCAGGGAAGGGGAATTTCAGGTCTGCCTGGGTCAGGCAAAGAAGTTCTTCACCAGCAACCAGGCAACTCAGGTTCTGGTTCTGATTCTGCCATATCCTAGCTGACTGACTCTGGACAAGTCACTTAGTTTCTCTGGACTAATGTTTCCTCCCCCAACAAATGGAGAAAATGCCAGAGAAGGATCCTTTCTGAATATCAAATTCAAGCCATCATTTTCAAGAAGTTTTGGTTACCAGAGCTGGAGTAAGGATTGGCCAATGGGTACCAACTTGCATTATGTAGGGTGAGTAAGTCTAGTCATCTAATGTAATGAATAGTGACTGCAGCTCGTAACTCTCTACTGACCACAAGACTTGCTGAGAGTAAACTTCAGGTGCACTCAGCACACACACACACACACACACACACACACACACACACGGTAGCTATGTGAGAAGATGATGCATTAATTAGCCTGACTGTAATAATTGGTCACTGTGTACATCAAATCATCATGTTGCACGTACAGACACTATTTTTTTAAAGATTTCATTCATTTACCTTTAGAGGGGAAAGGAAGGAGAGAGGGAGAGAAATATCAATGTATGGTTGCCTCTCATGCGTCCCCTGGTGAGAACTGGCCTGCAACCCAGGCATGTGCCCTGACTGGGAATCAAACCACGATACTCTGGTTTGCAGGCCCACACTCAATCCACTGAGCTACACCAGCCAGGGCAGACACTATTTAATAAAATATACAACATGAATGAAATGGGAGATCCCAGAGAGCTCTCTCCCACCCTCCACCCTGTGAGGACGCAAGGAGAAGCCAGCAGTCTGCAACCCAGAAGCAGGGTCTCACCAGAACCCGACCCAGCCGGCACCCAGATCTCAGACTTCCAGCCTCCAGCACTGTGAAAAATAAATGTCTGTTGTTTGGAGTCCACCCAGTTTATGGTAATTTCTTACAGTAGGCTGAGTGGTCTAAGACAGTACAGACCCGGGTAGGGAAATCACTGGGCCTAATTTGCAATCACCAACCACAGTGGGGCTCAGCATGCATGGCCAGGGAGCAGACTGTTAGAAGCAAGAAATAACAGGAGGAGGCAGGGCTGTAATGCTTTAGGGTGGCAGCTGCTACTGAGGATCCCATCCCTCAAATGCGTCTTCCATGGTGAGACTCACACATGCAGCAGCAACATGACCTGGAGAACAGCCCTTGGAAGAACCACCTTCGGAAGAACCGCCCTCGGTGACTTCCAGAGCACCTGTTCTCCAAGCAGGCCTGGTGCACCCCTCAGGACAGCCTCTGGCAAAGCCCCTAGTCCATGGCCACTTTCATGAGGCCAGACTCCGGGCTCAGCAGCCCCCTGAGCCCTGCCTGTCACTACAACATGAACGCATCCATCTGTTCCCACTTCTGCTTCCTTACCGTCCTCCACATTCTTTCTTTTAAAGTCTTATTGGGGAAGAGCTGAAGCTGGAAAATAAAAAGCAACACAACTAGTACTTTTTTGGAAATCAGCTTGAAACACAGTCAACGGCTCTGCCAAAAACAAAGGGGAAAATGCTAAAAATGTTTGTGTCCCTTCCATTGCTCTGACCAAGACCTGCGAGGATGCTCCAAGTGGGGAAACACACTCAGGGCTCTGGCATCCGGACTCAGAAAACACCCAAGCTCACCTATCCTGGGAGGGGCTTGACCACTATTTCCCTTGGGCTCCTCCCCTACCACCTCATGACCCCACTCCCATTTACCAACAAGAATACAGCCTCTGGAAGAAGAAGAAGGGAAATGACTAGTTAAAAAATAACACATCCCTAGCGTTTACTCACCTTCTTCATCCTCACCCTCTCCCCTACTAAAACAAAAAAAAAAATCTCATTTATAATGTTGATTTTCTCATCTCTTGCACATACCACACAATTGGGTAAATAAGTTCTGTGTTCAATCTTTTAACGGGGGTTATTCAATTTATTCAAGCCAATGTGAATATTTCCCCCTGGTTTCCATGACAACCTCTCTGCACATTCAGTCTTCATATAAATGAGTTATTGCTTTTATGTTCTCATACCCTAAGACAATGGGGAAATTAACATAATGTGGTCATACCAAAAAAAATCAAAACAATCAAAATCCTCATATCCTCCCCAGAAATTCATACACAGCGTTCTGTGAAAAAGAACCAAAGAGAAATGAGGCCTCTGCGTCTGACAACACTGTTAACATTAGAGATTTCATTTCAGATGCATTTAAATGAGGCCAGACCATAATGGAGTTTTTAAAGTGTATGGTAGAAAACAAAATGAAGGGAAAAGAGATGTAAAGGCAGGGACCCAAAGTCGTCTCTGGGCCACACACCCTCCCACATGACTGGCACTCTCTGGCTTGCTCTCAGCGTTCAGCCTACAAGCACTCCTGCCCCAGGGCCTCCACATTCTTCCCCTGTGAGTCCCCCAGGCCTGCTTTGTTTAGTTAATTCCTACTTACCTTTCAGGGCTAAGCTTAGAAACTGCACTTCCTCAACAAAGTCCTGCTTTGCTACCTGTCAACACTAGGTGGTCTTCCTTGTTGCCTGGGTTTCCCCAGAAGCAGATCTTAAGAGAAGGGTGGAAAGCAAGTGGTTTGTTTGGAAAGTAGTTCCAGGAGACGCTGATATGATCGTGGAAAAGTGAGACAAGACAGAGAAAGAAGCCAGTCTGGGGTGTGTTGAGTAGTTAATTGGGCAAGTGGAGCTCAGTCCCACTGGGACTTGAAAGAGAGAGCACAGAGCATGTCCCTTCTTAGAAGTGAGTAAGGCAGGACAACCACTTCCAGTAATGGTTGAGGAATCCTCAATGACTGGAGAATGTGCATTTCTCTGCATTTCCAGCCTGTTCCACTAGGGCCTAGCCCGAGAACCCCAGGTGTTGTTACAGGTGCTTGCAGTAGAGTGAATACCAGAGGATATGGGCAAGGCACCAGCCGCATCTGCCACATCCTCCAATGCAAACAACATAATTATTACTAGAGACTGGAGATCAATGGAATAGGAGACAAGAAGTTCAATTCAAAGCCAACAGGCAAGACATGATGGGAATACAAATGAAGGCAGAGGCACAGAAACAGAGGGGAAAACACAAACTCAAAAGATATTCAAGACCTTGACTCTAGGTCTGGGTGACTGACTGGATGTTGCGGTACAGGTTTTAGCCAAAAACCTGGAGGCTTTATGGAAGGGGGTATCTAAGGTCTATCCTAAAGTGCTCCACCATCTCATTCGCTAGCCAGAGGCACTCCTGGTAGGATGGTCCAACCCCAGGCGACAGTTTCCAGGGACAGGAAGACCAATATCTGGTCCCAGGGGAAGGAGCGCCTGCTCTCTCAATGGGCTTTAGAATGAACTTAGCCTCTGGTTGTTGAACTTAGCATCCTAAGCCTCTAAGCTTCCTGGTGGTTCTCACTGAAGAAAATAATTTGGTTAACTATCAATAGGACAGTGCATCACTAAGGAGTGGTATAACTATTCAATCAAATATTATGCAACCACTGAAAAATGGTGACTGTGATAGGGATTCATAAAGATGTGTGTGTGACAAAATAATAATAACCAACATGAATCATGTTTCTTGTTTGCTCACCATCTTCCCACACTACTGTGAATGTCCAAGAAAGGCAAGTATCTTTGTTTTGTTTCATGCTGGATCCTCAGCACGTAGGAGAGTTCCAGGCGTGAAAGTACCCAGCAGCCAACAGGATGAAATGCACAGTTTGGCACCCAGTCAAAAATAACTCAGCCTCCCCTGGGCTGGAGCAAGGGCTGGCCCCCACCACACCCACAAACTCCCTGAGGTGCTAGATTCCCCAGTAGCTGCTAGGAGGGGCTGGGTGACCAAATGGAAAGTACAGGATCGAGCAAACTTTGACCAACACAACAGGAGAGAGGAGGGAGCTGGCTGGGTACATGGCTGCCCTTGAGCACCAAGGACAGGTCTGACATGCATTCTGCAGAGCCTCTACAGAGGTGTCCCATGCAACAAGTTATGTTTCTGCACAGCTGTGGCCAACTCAGTCCTATGCACCTTCTTACACTTGCTCTCTCTCTCTCTGTCTGCCTCACTTCCCTCCTTCCTCCTTCCTCCTTCCTCCTTCCTCCTTCCTCCTTCCTTGTGATTACAGCCCAATGAAGCCCTAGTTAAGACATTTTCTATCAGGCTCCATGGCTAGGCTGAGAAAACCCTTCCAAAATCTGTCACTCATGGAGTATCTCTGGAAGAATAGTATTCTGGTTAATTCCAAATTTAGCACCTTAAAACAACCATGGTTATTACAGTACATCTCACAATGATGAGCAACAGAAATTCAAGCAGGACCCAGCTAGGAAATTCTGCCCCATGTGGTGTATACACTGGAGGCATTCAGTGGTATTCACCTGGCCTCCAGGCTGCTCAGAAGGGTCTCAACAGCTGCAGTGACATGACAGGTGCTCTGGTGGAGACAGCTGGAAGCTGGGCTCAGTGGGACCCCTCTCCCTCTCCATGTCATCTCAGGGTCCCTCCATGTGGCTCTCCAGCAGCGCCATCAGACTTCTTACACAGTGGCTCAGGGCTCTAAAACTAAGAGTTCCAAGAGGCTGGAAGCAGAAACTTCCAACTGCTCAAAGACTAGGACCAGAACCAGCATGGCCTCACTTGCATGGCTCTATTAGCCAAAGCAGTCACAGGCGAGCCCAGGTCCAAGAGGAGGGGAGGCAGACCACACCTTTTCAATGGTGGAATGTCACAAAGGTTGCAGCCATCCTACAATCTCCAGACACAGACACACAACACACGGGGAACAGGGGCAAAGTGAAGACTGACACGTTAGGGAAGAAGGACCCTTTCCTGCTGTTGGCATGACTCTGCATGTGCATGTAACACTTTTTATCAAATAAAAAATGTGGTGAGAGGAAAAAGGAGGGGAGGAGGGACAATGTCAATACTTTGAATCCTCGTCTTCTATGGCAGAGAGTCAATAGAAAATGTCTTATATTGATAAATCGAGAAACAGCTGCATAAGCATCTTGTATGGAGTTACAGAGATAAACACCAGAAGACCTAAAAATAGAAACAGCATTTCAAGCAGTTACCTCTGGGGCCTGGGGACAAGGGGAGAGAGCAGGGAAAGGGCCAGGAACTGCTGCTTTCATGAGAAGCCCTTCTGTCCTTTTTACTATGTCTACACATTGCTCTGATTAAAAAAAATTTTCAGGGGAAAATAAGAAAAAGTGCTGATGGCTATCTTTAAAGCTACATAATTAAACCTGGAAAAATCTCATTTATCTATGTAAAAAAAAAGTAGCAGGATATATAACTATATTCATAGTACAGTTGCAAGCATGTTTATTTAAAAAAAGAAAGAAAGAAAGAAAACACATGTATGGGGGAAGGGAAGACTCTAAAGAAATGTGCCTACCAAGGGACAGTGGGTAGGTTTCTGTGTTTCCCAAAATTTCAGCAATGGGATTCTCTTATTTTCATAATGAAAAGAAAGAAATTCTTTAAATAAATAAACTGAGAAGTGATTAAATTAAAATGTCAGAAGAGACTCTGAAGAACTCTCAGCCACTACACTACAACCTTGTTTTAATTCCCAAAGCCACCCAGGTAGGGGCATGGTTCTATGGGTGGGGGGACTCTGCCCACACACTCTGGCAGACTCTAGCCAGCCAGGCCTGTGGATTCGGTTATAAAACCTTCCCATAAAAAATTTAGTCCATGTAGCTTAATTCAGCTGATCAATCACTTTTGTAAGCTGCAAATGTATTCCGTTGTGAATCTGAAATGCTCAGTCATTAAATAAATATTTATTGAGTATCTCACTATGTACTAGACAAAGTGCTAGGGCCTAGGTTACAGTGATAGATGAGATCGATAAAAATCTCCATCCCATTGGAGCCATAAATTAGTCAGGGAGTCAGACGAGTTACCTGGAAATTACATACTTTGAAAGTACAAGTGGGAAGAGATAACCTGGAGGACTTCCTGCAAGAGGCCAAATCTAAGCTCAGACTCAAGGATGAACCAGAGCATATCAGCCTCAAAAGGGAGAAGTGTTTCTAGCATAGAGAATACAATATGTAAAGGATCAGAGACAAGATAGAAAAAGGTGAATTCAAAAAACCACAAGTGTTCCTTAAATAAGATACCTATGATCAGAAGAGCAAGTCCCAAAAGACTGCTCATTTGAGGTCTGTGGGGCTGGGCTGCCTCAGATGGAAGTCTAGCCCTGCAACTGACAAGCCACACAGCCTCAGCCTAGGTACTTCACCTCATTATGCTTCAATCTCCGAGGCTTGTATCTTACTCTGTTCAGGCTGCTATAGAGAATATTAGAGACTAGGTGGCTTATAAACAATAGAAATTTATCTCTCACAGTTTTGAAAGCTGGAAAGCCCAAGATCCAGGCACCAGCAGGTTCAGTGTCTGATGAGAGCCTGTTTCCTGGTTCATAGACAGCACCTTCTCATCATGTCCTCACATGGCAGAAGGGGCAAGGGAGCTCTCTGGGCCCCACCCCCGAATAAAATTTGGTGGGCATGATTCAACATATGCATTTGGGGCAGGGACACAAACATTCAGTCCACATCACTGGGCTATTTCTCCTTCCCCATCCTTCCCCTCCCTTTCCTTCTCCAGAGAGCCACCCACAATGAACCACACCCACCCAAATCCTGCATCAGGCCTGGAAGGAGCCCAACCTCAGTCACACAGCTTGCAGGGACTCCCACTGCACAGGCCACATGTTAGACCTCCAGACTGCACCGTGCTCACTGCTGGCTCTGTATCATCAAGCACAGTTGTGATGCCAACCCCATGCAGGCACGTAGTCTCCTTCTGGGAAAACAAAGGTGTACCAGACACCATCTCAGACCTAGAGGGTCTGATCCGAAGAAAAAAAGGACACATTTTACAATAGCCAAGTGCTGGAAGCAACCTAAGTGCCAAGCAGTAAATGAATGGATCAAAAAACTTTAGTATATTTACACAATGGAATTCTATGCAGCAGAAAAAAAAGGGAGGAGCTCCTACTCTTTGTGACAGCATGGATGGATCTGAAGAGCATTATGCTGAGTGAAATAAGCCAGGTGGTACGAGACAAATACCATATGATCTCAACTTTAACTGTAACCTAATCGATAAAACAAACAAGCAAAATATAACCAGAGACACTAAAATTAAAAATAAACAGACAGTAACCAGAGGGGAGGTGGGAGGGGATAATAGGGGGAAGGGAGGAAGGGTTTTCAGGAACAACTATAAAGGACACCTGGACAAAACCATGGTTGGGGCTGAGAGCAAGGGAGAAAGATGAGGATGCCTGGGGTGGGGGGAGGGGTCAAGGGGTAAATGTGAACCACTGTAATTAAACAACAATAAAATAATTTTAATATATTTTATTGATTATGCTATTACAGTTGTTCCATTCCCCCCTTTATTCCCCTCCACCTTGCACACTCTTTCCCACCCACATCTCCCCCTTTAGTTCACGCCCATGTGCTATAAGTTCTTTAACTTCTACATTTCCCGTACTATTCTTGCCCTCCCCCTGTCTATTTTTTACCTACCATCTATGCTACTTATTCTCTGTATCTTCTCCCCCCCTCTCCTTCTCCCATTCCCCTGTTGCTAACCCTCCACCTGATCTTCATTTCTGTGGTTTTCTTCCTGTTCTAGTTGTTTGCTTAATTTGTTTTGTTTTTGTTTTAGGTGTGGTTATCAATAATTGTGAGTTTGCTGTCATTTTACTGTACATGGTTTTTATCTTCTATTTCTTAGATAAGTCCCTTTAACATTTCATATAATAAGGGCTTGGTGATGTGGAACTCCTTGAACTTGACCTTATCTGAGAAGTGCTTTATTTGCCCTTCCATTCTAAATGAAAGCTTTGCTGGATAGAGCAATCTTGGATGTAGGTCCTTGCCTTTCATTACTTGGAATACTTCTTTCCAGCCCCTTCTTGCCTGTAAGGTCTCTTTTGAGAAATCAACTGACAGTCTAATGGGAACTCCTTTTGGGGTAACTGTCTCCTTATCTCTTGCTGCTTCTAGGAGTCTCTTCTTCATTTTAATCTTGGCTAATGTAATTATGATGTGCCTTGGTATGTTCCTCCTTGGGTCCAACTTCCTGGGGACTCTCTGAGCTTCCTAGACTTCCTGGAGGTCTATTTCCTTAGCCAGATTGGGAAAGTTCTTCTTTATTATTTGTTCAAATAACTTTTCTACTCATTGGTGGTTTTTTCCCCTTCTGGTACCTCTATGATTTGGATGTTGGAACATTTAAAGATGTCCCGGAGGTTCCTAAGCCTCCCCTCATTTTTTTTTGAATTCTTGTTTGATTCTTCTTTTCTGTTTGGTTGTTTCTTTCTTCCTTCTAGTCCACTCCATTGATTTGAGTCCCAGTTTTCTTCCCATCACTATTGGTTCCCCATGCATTTTCCTTCATTTCATTCACCATAGCCTTCATTTTTTCATCTAATTTGTGACCAAATTCAACCAGTTCTGTGAGCATCCTGATCACCAGTGCTTTGTACTGTGCATCTGATAGGTTGGCTATCTCCTCATCGCTTAGTTGTATTTTTTCTGGAGCTTTGATCTATTCTTTCATTTGGGCCATTTTTTTTTGTCTTGACATGCCTGTTATGTAGTGAGGTGTAGAGCCTTAGGTGTTCACCAGGGAGGGACAACCCAGTGGCTGAGTTGTGACACTGTGTGTGGGGGGAGGGGTCGGAGAGGGAACAATGGCACTTGCTTTGCTCTCTGTAGGATTTCAGTCATTTCTGCCACTTCCCCCAAGGAAACTGGGACTTTCTGGTGCTGAGTCCCATGTGGGTGGGCTTGTGTGCATTGTAGGACCCTGTGGGTCTCTCCAATGAACTCTCCTGTGAGGCTGGGAGTCTCTCCCTGAGCATCAACCCCCACAGGTGTTTTCAATCAGTGTTTTGAGGCTTTGTTTCCTGGCACTGGGACCCTGGGTTGCACGATCTGTCTCGCTCCCCAATTTCACCTGGTTTATCTGAGCATGAATGTGAGACTGCCCAGTCAGCCAGTCACCTTACACGCAGTGCATGGTTTCTCAATCACTGCCTCACTGAACAATCGCCACCTTCCTGAGTCTGCCTGTTGCCACCCCTGCCCGCAGTCTGCCAGCCACCACCTGTGTGCCCAGGGTCAGCCCGCTGCCATCTTGCACACTCAAGGTGCCTTTTGTGCCCAGTACCACCACTTTTTGTGCCATGACCCTTCTCTGTCTGACTGCCCAACTCCACCCCATTTATCAGTCTGGATGAATGTGTCTATTTTATCTCCTTGGTTGTCTGACCTCCATACAGTTCAATTATCTGGAAGTTCTGGTTGTTATTTTGCTTCTAAATTGTTGTTTTCCTTATTTTGGTTGTGCGAGGAGGCACAGTGTGTCTACCTATGCCTCCATCCTGGCCGAAGGCCCTAAAATAATTTTTTTTAAAGAAAAAGAGGACAGAAGTGGACACAGCTAATTCCAGCGCAGCCTGCTCTATTCTGAGGGGTGTTGCTAAAGTCCACCAATAAGGGCAAGACTTGAGCTTTGGACTCAGACCTCCTCCTAGTCCTGCAAGTTCTGGAGCCTCAGTCTCTTCAACCGTTCCATAGCAATCATAAGGTTCATGCCACAAGTTAGATTGTATAGTTGGCGGTGTGTCTAGCTTCTACCACATACTTGGTGTGTGTCCACTCCCTTCTCTCTTGTTCCAGGCCACCTAGTCCATGAACAGCAGAGCTCAGAGCCTTCTCTTTAACCAAAATCAAAGAAAGTCTGAGAAAGAGAAACTCTCCCATACCCCCTCCTGCCACCACCTTAATAGTCCATCTCTAAGTTGTTCAATGCAAGAGACTAGCCCAGCTAAAATTATTCAAAATCGACCTTGAGATGAGGAACAAATTGGCTACAGTGGTCAGTGATTGGCAAATGCAATCTAAATGCCCCAGGAGGCATTAGAGCCTTCCACATTGACAGGAAGAGTCAATGTGCATCTTGGAAAACTCTGAAAAAAATTTAAAGGTCACCACATTTGTAGTCAGAATGGATTTTCTTAAGATCATGACAAAGAGTCAGCCTAAACTGCAAAGATTCTAAGCTTGACAGCTCCTGGTGTGGGGTGGCAGGGGTTGGGGGACTTCAGGTGAAAAGACCACCACCCACACCCAACTCAAACATCCAAGCTGCTCTGTGTGGGCATCTGAAGCCTCTCCCATCACCCATTCTCCTGTTGAAGTTGTGTGACCAGTCTATGATACCCTGATGAACTGGGAGTGCCAGACTGAAGCCAGCCCTCTGTCCCAAGGATGTGACCAAGCAGGGAAGCCAAGAAGGCACAAATCAGTAAGATGGGCTCAAACACTTCCATGGGGAGGAAGTCTTAGACGAAAGCAGAAAGACCAAACCCCGTGGCCAAGTCCAGAAGAAAAGAGTAGGATCATAATTGGGAAAGAGAGTGGGTCAGAGAAACACAGGCTGGGAACCAGCGGGGACAAGCTAGGATAACAGCCTTGAGCAGATTTACTTGCGCTGTCTGTTTTTGTTATAGGAATGGCAATAACATTAATGATAGCTAATACTTATTGGGTGCCTTCTGAAGCCAGGCACTGTGCTAAACTTTTACATGCATCTTCTCACTTCGTCCTCACAATGCTGTATGCAGTAGGGACTTGTTCCATCCCTATTTCACAGAAAGGAAAACTGAGGCTCAGAGAGGCTTCTCCAAGATCACTCAGGCCATCTTTAAAACCCAGGAAATCTGGCTGTGGAGTTCAGGACCCTGTCTATGTCACTTTATTGCATAGGCATCTCAAGTGTGTGTCAGCTTCACTCAAATAAACATCAAAAGTTAATTCAGAACAGAAGCTAGATAGTTGCATTCCATTTTCCAAACTAGCAAATTAATGCCCAATAAAAGTGAGGATAACAGAGTTCTTCATGGAAGCTGGGTTTGTGGGATCAAAATTAAAATTTATATACATTTATATATATAGTAAAATATATTAGTGTACATTATTATTCAGTAAATATTACTCCTCCCATTCTATCCACCTTGGGAAGAATAAAATTCTCTGCCCCATTAGTGTTGGGTAAACTGTGGTCAATCAAACATGAGCAAAAGTGACAGTGTTCCAGTTTCCAGCTTCGGCCTTAAAAAGCATCAAATATTTCCACCCACTCTTCTGGACGCTGCCAGCTTTCACCAGGAAACCACTGCTTCCCCAGTCTGGGCCTCCAAAGGGAGTGTAGAGATCAGACCTGAATGCAGCCTACAGCCTACAGCAGCCTCCCCAGCCAAAGCACAGACCAATGCTCAAGAAAAAATGTTTATTTTCACAGCCCACAGAGTTTTTGTGCTTGCTAGCTACACAGCTCAAGGTGACCGATACATTTACACATGAATATGTGTACATATTGTGCATGTACATATTGTACAGGACACATATCTGTGGGTGTGGCATGGAGATGTAGTTGTAGGAATACTCAAAGTATATTTCCATAGATAAAAGATAGTGTTAGACAATGGTGTAGGATTTGGAGAAAAAATTAAGTTTGTATTCTTGCTTTGACACTTATTGGCTGTGTGTTTGAGGAAAAGTTATTTGACCTCTCTGAGGATATTTTCTCCTTTTGAACATGGGAATACAAATTGTGCCTGCCTCATAGCATCATTGTGAGATTTAAGTGAAATAATACACATAATGTGCTCAGCATAGAGCTCAACACATGCTCACTTATTCACTCAACAAATACTCATTGAGAAACTACATTTGCCAGACTGTTTTCTAGGTGTTTGGAATGTAGTTACTAGCAGTAGGGGTGGGACAGAGGGGAGGGGGAAGTAAGGACATCATGGTAAGACAAACCAGCATTCGGACTTCCAGCCAAGATGGAGGCGTAGGTGGAAACACTATGCCCCCTCCCACAACTAAATTTAAAGACAGCAAAGTTTTAGAAACAAAAACGCAGCCAAAACAGTGAAAATTGATACGGAAGTCCAACAACAACGAACCACTCAGCCAGACCGGTAAGAGGGGCGGAGTCAGCAGAGGAGTGGGGTCAGGCTGGAAAGATTGTTTGGTCCGACTGACCCAGGAGCAAAAGCAGAGGTGGTTGGTGGATCCCAAGCGTGGGGTTGTGACGGGCAGACCCAGTGAGGGCACAGGGTGGCTGGCTGAATGTGGTCACACATTCGCGCCCAGATAAACCAAGCAAAGGAGGGAACAGTGAGACAGACCGCTCAGGCTAGGGCCTCGGGGATGGGAATTAGAGCCTGAAAGCACCAACTGGAAAGACTTTCTCGGGGTCAAGGGGCTAGGAGAGGCTTCCAGGCTCACAGAGAGTTCATTGGAGAGACCCTCAGGGTCCCAGAGAGTACACGGGCCCACACACTCAGGAACCAGCACCAGAGGGGCCCAATTTGCTTGTGGGAAGCCACAGAGGGGACAGAAATCTGAGAGAGAGTGGAGCAGAGCAAAACGCTATTTTTTTCCCTCTCTGACCCCGCCCCCACATACAGCCTCACAACTCAGAGACTGGGTCGCCCTGCTCGGGTGGACACCTAAGGCTCCGCCCCTCATACTTAACAGGCGAGAACAGACCAAAACATTATGGCTCAAGAACAGCTCAAAGCCCAAGAGCCAATAATTCTAAGCGACCAAGAGATAGTCAACCTATCAGATGCACAGTTCAAAACACTGGTGATCAGGATGCTCACAGAACTGGTTGATTTTAGTCACAAATTAGAGGAACAAATGAAGGCTAAACTAATTGAAATGAAGGGAAATGCACAGGAAAACAATAGTGATGGAAAGAAAACTAGCACTCAAATCAATGGAGTGGACCAGAAGGAAGAAAGAAACAACCAAACAGAAAAGAAAGAAGAAACAAGAATTCAAAAAACTGAGGAGAGGCTTAGGAACCTCCAGGACATCTTTAAATGTTTCAACATCTGAATTATAGGGGTACCAGAAGGGGAAGAGGAACAGCAACAAGTGGAAAACTTATTTGAACAAATAATAAAGGAGAACTTCCCCAATCTGGCAAAGGCAATAGACTTCCAGGAAGTCCAGGAAGCTCAAAGAGTCCCAAAGAAGGTGGACCCAAGGAGGAACACACCAAGCCACATCATAATTACATTAGCCAAGATGAAAATGATGGAGAGAATTCTAGAAGCAGCAAGAGATAAGGGGACAGTCACCTACAAAGGAGTACCCATCAGACTGTCAGAGGATTTCTCAAAAGAGACCTTACAGGCAAGAAGGGGCTGGAAAGAAATATTCCAAATCATGAAATCCAAAGACCTATACCCAAGATTACTCTATCCAGCAAAGCTTTCATTTAGAATGGAAGGACAGATAAAGTGCTTCTCAGATAAGGTCAAATTCATTTTATCATCACCAAGCCCTTATTATATGAAATGTTAAAGGGACTTATCTAAGAAAAAGAAGATAAAAAATATGAGCAGTGAAAGGACAGCAAACTCACAGTTATTAACAACCACACCTAAAACAAAAGCAAACTAAGAGGATAGCTAGATCAAGAGCAGAACCATAGAAATGAAGATCACATGGAGGGTTAGCAACAGGGGAGTGGGAGGAGGAGAAATGGGGAGAAGGTACAGAAAATAAGTAGCATAGACAGTAGGTAGAAAATAGATGGGGGGAGGGCAAGAATAGTAGGGGAAATATAGAATCTAAAGAACTTGTGACACATGGACATGAACGAAAGGCAGGGAATGGTGGGGGAGGGTGTGCAGGGTGGAGGAGAGTGAACAGGGGGAATGGGACAACTGTAATGGCATAGTCAATAGAATATATTTAAAAAAAGACAAACCAGTATTCATCAGGGAAGAGGAGGCAGTCATTCCATCAAATGCTCAGCACCTAATAAGTGCTCAATAAACAGTAAGGATTGTTTGTTTTCAGAATAATTAGCATACAAGAATCATGTGTTTGGCTGTAGACAAAAAGCAAATCAGCCTCTCTACTCCCCAGCAGACCTGATCCTCGAAAGCCTCAGCAAACCACAGCAACAGATCCAGGACCCACACTGTGTGGACACAGCCTTGGGCACTCTTGAAGCTGATGTGCAAATCCTACAACTCAAGCCGGACTCATACAGTAGGGCTGAGAATAGGCAGGCCAGCTGCTTTTGGGAGACTGGAGCTCTGCTTCTCCCTGAAAGAAGGAGGTTCCTGGGACCTGGGCCACACTTCAAAGCCAACAATCACATCAGATACATGCTGCTGAGGGGAGCAAGCTAAGCGCAGAGGAGCTGGTGGTGAGGTCAGCTGATGGGGGCCCTTCGTGCCGGTACGGGGAACCATCCACGCTACAGGGATCTTAGAGGATGGTGAAAAACACAAGCCTTTCAAACACATTTAATGTGCTGCCCTGGAGGCTGCCTCCTGTTTTTTGGCCCTAATTGGCAGGTTTTTCCATCTCAGCAACAGCTGCGGGAGATGTTACATAGCGGCACAAGTGTGGTCTTCGGCAAGACAATCTGGTTTTCATCCTAGCTGTCACTCACCGGCTGCCTCCCTGGGCTGGTCACTTAACCCAAAGAGCTACCCTCTCCCATTGTTGCGAGAATTAAATGAGCTAACCTTATAACTCCTTATGTGCGAACATCTCGCAAGCAAAGTGCTTTGCACAGTACCTGGTAGAAAGCAACTACTCAGTCCTGGCTCCTATTAACAACTCATTCTGCAAATGAGGACTCTGAGATTTGGACAGACCAAGTGATTTGCTCAAGGTCAAAAGGGTACTCTGACCTTGCCAAGAAACCGTGGGATTTTTCCTCTACCACACTATCCCCAACTGAACTATTTCTCAAACAAACCTCAAAAATCCTCTAGGGATAAATGATCATGTACCTGGAGGCTTGCTGACTTAACTCAAGGGCCTAACAGATAAATATTTTCAGGACAAGGGCAAAGTTGGCCTTGAGCACTATGGATGATAAAGTCATTGTAGGTGAACTTGGGCCTGAGGTTTGGTTCCTGTATCAATAGCAATTAGCACAAAGAACGTATGGACTCAACAGATTGAATATATTGGTCAAGTCACAAGCCCAGATGTTTACAGAGTCTGGGTAGTACTGGGCTGGCCATGTATACCAACTTGAGCACTGAAAGTCCCACATCCTGGAACAACACAACTTAGTTCAGGGCAAAACAGGGCAGCTAGTCACCTAGGCTGTAGCATAACTGATTAGATGAGTACAAAGCTGTGCTGTCTCTGCTTGTCCGGGCTTTCCATTTCTGAGAAGCAATCAGATGTAGTGATCAGAGCAAGTAAGGGCTCTGGTGCCAGCCTCACTTGGTTTACATCCCAGCTCCATCACTCACCAGCCGTGGGCCTTTGGAAGGATCACCCATCCCCTCCATGCCTGTTTCCGCACCTACAAAAATTGACCTAACAGAGCACTGACCTCTAGGGCAGAGATTCTCACCCCAATACAATTGACTTTTGAACTCAATCATTCTTTGCCTTGGGGGCTGTCCTGTGCACTGTAGAATGTTCAGCAGCATCCTTGACCTCTACTGACTAGATGCCAGTAGCATATACACACACGTACACACACACACCCAAGTCATGACAATAAAAATGCCTCCTGGAGGCACAACTGTCCCTGGCTGAGAACCACTGGTCCAGACAGTGTTGTGAGCATAAACAAGATGATGTGTGCATTAGAATCTGGATAGTCTGTTTCTACAGTAATGAACAGACTGAATCCTTAGCAATAAAGCAGAAAGGTGGCAAACTAAGAGACAATCAAGTGGGACCTTGGATGGGCCACAGGCTGTGCAGCCAAGCCACTGCAGGGTGGGACAAACTCTGCAAAATGAGCTGGCCTGGCCAGCATTCCTCTCATGTAAGCCTGGGCTTCCATGTCACCCCAGATACAAAAAGTTGAATGAACAACTCGTCACTTGCTGGCACCGAACCATCATAGAGAACAAACACCTCTCATTAAATATATTTCTTTCTCTTGAATGTGTACATTTTCTTATAAAGTACATTTGTTCATCAAACATTGAATGCTTACTGTGTACCAGGTGAAAAACAGACAAAAGTATCTTCCCTCATGGAGCTTCTTTAATGTATTGTGTTAGTTTTTGTATTACGTGCTTTTAACCAATAATTGTGTCATGCTGTAGAGCTGATTCTGTTCCTCATGTTTCCCCCTCACCACTTTGTTTGTAATATCTATCCACGTTACTGTGTTGCATCAGATCTGTTCTTCTAACCGCTGCACAGTAGTGTGTAGGCACTCACCATGTTTTACGTATCTACCTCACCCCCAATCCCTGAAAACCCTTGGTATATGAATCCAGGAGCAGAATTGTGGTGTCTTGGGTTGGGATCACTCAGACTTTAATGTGTGCATGGCTCGCCCAGGGATCTTGTTAGAACCCAGATCCACCTCAGGAGATCTGGAATGAGACAGAATTTTCATTTCTAATAAGCTCTCAGGGGATGCTGATGCTGCTGGTCTGGGACCACACAGGATGCACACACTTTATTTGCTTTTCTGCCAGATCTCTCTCCAGAATGGCTATACGAGTGGGCAGTTCAAGTAGTTGCCTTTAAAAAGAGCCACACCCCACTTGACTGACCAACATGGTGTAGACTTGAGGGGCATTGCCAGTAGCCTCCAATAACCAAACGCATTCTGTCCCAGAGTCGGTGAATACACATGACCATTTGCCTTCCGCTACCCTTGATTTCTAAGTACATCACAAAATCAGAGCCCCTAAATGCTGGAGTGGAATAACCTGGGAGGGCAGCCAAACCAGCCTTCTCTGGCTTTATAGATGGAGAAACTGAGGTTCAGAGATGTGCAAAAAATCACAGGCATTTTTGGCAGGGCCGTCTTTATAAATTCCTGTCTCTTGGCACTGTGTTCCACTGCAGAGTCCAGAAATCCATCCATAATTTACAGGAGTTAGTGCACTGTACTGATTTTGCTCCATCTCTCCCACCCAGCACCGCCCTCCCCATCTCATACCCCACACCCTACCCTGCTTTTTAATTCTTGCAAGAACCATCCATTTTGCAGCCAAGTGTTGACTTCAAATGATGTATGAAACGATTGACATTTCGCATCTTGCAGGCAGGATAGAGAATTCTGATCACAGCCCCGTCTGAAACATCTCCACATCTCCTTACTCCTTCTGGGCCACAACTATCCCCCCACCCACCCACTCTCTGCCCTCCACCCCAACATTAATTTCCCCTGATTCATTTTTCATGCCTTTGAGTTCTGCCTTTTCAAAGCAGAATGTGTTTCTGTAGCTGTTTCTCATACCTCCGTTGCCCTCATGAATATTTCAAATGCAATAGTGATATGATCGCTCAACCTTAGAGGCACACCAACTTTATCTTATTTATCTTACCGAGCCGCTTCCGATCCTGGGATTAAGTCCAAAACATCCGGAGAGTCTGTGTGGGCTGTTTTTCCCCAGGCTGTTGCTGCTATGCATGTGTGATGTAAAGAGAAGCGGCCTCCCCCTCACCCCAGCCCTGGTTGTGGGGCCCAGGCCCCAGAGACCCAGCTGGTGCCAATCCTGTCAATCTCCTCAAAGCCAACCAGCAGGCCTCCTCATGTGTCGCTGCACAGCATAAATCTCCCCTAATTTCCAGCCCTAAGGTCCCTTGGAAGCACAAAACTAACTCAGCATGTGACCTTGGGTAGGTCATTTTCACACTTTGAGGCCAACTTTCCCTGTCTACAAACAAGGGAAGCAGATAACTGACTCTAAAGTCTTTCCAGATCTAAAGCTCCATGTGGTGTAGTGTAATAAAGCTCTACCACTAACTAGCAGTGCAACCCTTAACTAACTGTGTCTGTATTTAACTAGCTGTGGACCCTCAACTGTGTCTACAAACTGTAACACAACTTTCTAAAAATGTGTATTGAATTTATTGGGGTGACATGGATTAATAAAATATAGGCTTCAGGAGTACAATTCTATAATACATCATTTATATATTGTACTGTGTGCACACTACCCCAAGTCAAGTCTCCTTCCATCACCATTTAACCCTCCTTTACCCTCTTCTGCCTCCCCCCAGCCCTCTTTTCTTCTGGTAATCACCATACTGTTGTCTGTGTCTATGAGGTTTAGGGGTTTTTTTCTTGCTTAATCCCTTCACCTTTCTCACCCAGCCTCCACTCTGACAGCTGTCCATCTGTTCTCTATAACTATCACTAACATGCAGTATAATTCTTAACTCTGTCTACCACTAACTAGTTATACAACCCTTAACTATACCTACCACTAACTACATGTGTGACCAGTATGCAAGGTGCAGAAAGGTCTTGGAGCTTCAGTTTCCTCCCCTTTAAAACACATTTGATTATAACAGCCACTGTTGCAGACCACTCTGCCTGGTTTTAGGAATTGTATCTGTACCCTTTGTGGCTAAGGGCGAGGGACGACCTTTGGAATGCGAGCCACAAGAGACAAAGTTTGTCTCTGGTACCAAATGCTGCCTCAGTTTCCTCTCCCTGCCCCTAAAGCTTGGTCGGAAGTCAATGACGGGTAAGACACCTCATAGCGAGGGGGCAACCTAAGCCAGACTCGATCACTTGGGAGGCCTTCATGGAAGGACTCAGGGGCTGCAACAAAGAGCAATGGACTCTTGTTCCCCCGGCTTTGACATAGCCCAAGTCCCCATGTTCTCTGGGAGAAGTGCTTCCTGGCTCTAATCCCCTTAAGCCTGAATACCTGATGGGGAGAGGTGCAGCTCCTTACCTTGCTAGAGCGTGTCCTGGGGAAAAAATCTGGCATCACAAAGACTTCCTGATAAACCTGTGAAATCTGCTCTGCTAAGAGTGCTTTCATGGATATGTTAAGGGTTCAAGCAGGAAACCCTAAACCTCTGTTTCTGACAGACTCTGACTCATAGTAAGGCCTCAGATTTCTTTGAAATGTTATCTACTGTTTGATCCTTGCCACCCTGTATTCCTGTGTATTAGAACCCAATAAAAGGCTATGGAAGAGGGAGCTCAGGGCCTTTTTCTTCTCGGAGAAACTGGCTGCTGCTGGCCTTTGTCTCCCCTGAGAAATTGGCCACAGCTCACTTCTCCTCCCCAAGCAGATCCATCATGTCTCAGTCATTATTCACTTTCGTCCATGGCACCCGGGGGGACTCGCAAGAGAAGTCACCCCCACAAGCCACCTTCTGGGGCTCTAGTTGGGTGACTGGTTTGCCTGGCACTGAGGAGGTCCCACAGACATGGGACTTTCAGTATGAAAACTACAAAAGTCCTGGACAAGCCAAGATTCATTGGTCATCCTGGGTTACCATGAGAATTAGAAGTAAATTAAGTGACAAAAAGAGAACTAGTACATTGACATACATTAGCATTAATTGTTGTAAGTTGTGATGTCCATGACTTTAGAGGAATTATTTTCACTTCTGATTTTCACAGAATTTTTAACTTTCATTTTACCAAAGCATATGATAAAAACAACTTGAAATGAAAAGCAAAGCTGTCACTCTGCCTCCCCTCTCAATCCAATCCCTCTCTCCAAGACAAGCACCTGTGGCCCTTTTTAGCCTCTGGCTCCCAAGGTGGTCCCTGACACACTCACTCTCTGACTGCTCCTCTGTCTCCGGTAAGTCTGGCCTTAAGGATCAGCTTCCCGTGGAGGGTGGTATCCCACAGGTAACAATTCTGCAGAAGGGGCACCAAGGACCAGAATAAGGAGAGGGAACAGGCCCTGGAGACCCCTTTGCTAGGCCAGGCATTAACTCTTTAGGTATATGAGGAGGTGGGAAGCATGGACAGTAGAAATAAGAGCCACTCGTTACCATGGCATGAAAGTATTTCAACACTGGGCAATGTCAGTGAGCATAAGCTTGCTCGTGAAGGACTCATCGACTTCAGGGGTGAGGACATCTTCCAAGCAGAGAGACTGGAGTACTAGCCAGACACCTAGACCTATAGGCAGAGCTACAGCAATGCATCCTAGACACCTGTTTTCCATCTGGGTCTCCCTGGCAACATTATCTCCAGGAGGTCACAGTCAGCTGGTCCAGTTCGATGGCTATCCATTTGGAGAGGGAGAACATTAGCTCTATGAGGTAGATGTAATCAGCTGCCCCTCCTGGAGTCCAGGTGGCAGGGGTATCTGCTGGGCTCTGGACAGGAAGAAGGTCTTACACCAGCTACTGACTGCCCTGCTTAGTGCAGATGGGCAGTTTTCATTATCACCACCTGACAGGTGAGCGGGATGGTTCACACTCCTGTCAGCAGGCATGCCCTGTCAAAAAGCTGTCTCATAAAGCTGTCACCCACAGAATCCAGACCCAGGACTGAGAAAAGAGCAAACCAGTCCTAGAGAAGCAGGGTCCCCCCAAGGCAGTCTTGAAAGAGGCAAAGAGAAGAAGGGACATTCCATAATCCTATGGTGCTATGCCAACCAATCAAAACCCCATCTGAGAAAAGCCTGTAGTATGGCAGAAATATCTATAGATTGAGAGGCCAGGCAAACTGGATATAGTCTTGATTTTGCTTCTTATTTCTGAGGCTCTGTCAGTTAAGGGTCCTTGGTTGCAAGCAAAATAAGTGAAATCCAACACTTACAAGGGAAAGCTCATAAAATCAAAGAAAGGATAGAGTACCCACGTGGACAGACCTAAGGAAGTGCCAGGGGTCTCCCTGCTAAAACACCTGGACCATCTCTCTATGGTGGTGGTTCTCAACCGAGACTGCAGGTAAGGCTCAACTGAAAAGCCTTTTGTGAACCATTAATGCCAGGACCTCGCCCTCAGAAACTGGGATTTCATTGGCTTCGATGGGGCTATCTGTCTCACTTCCAAGATGCCCCACTGATTCTAATGTGAGGTTAAAAATGAGAATCACAGGTCTAGAGATGCAACTCTAGGGGTGGTCCACAAACCAGCAATACTGGCATCACCATCACCAGGGAGCTTGTTAGAAATGCAGACTCTCAGAATACCTTGGACCTTCTGAACCAGAATCTGTAGCAGGATCCTCAGGTAAGTCTTGAGCAGATGAAAGGTTGAGAATCGCAGGGGCTGGAGTGTGACTGAGATCTAACCACTGTTGTATCCCAGAGAGTCTCTCCTTAAGATGCAAATCCCCAGAAGACGAGCATTTGATTGGCCACGCTTTTGACATTTGGCCACTCTATGACTGAGAAAAGGGGAGGGCGGAATGATGCTCAGAGCCCCACCAGACCCACTGGCAGGAGAAGGGCAGCCCCTGAAAGGAGCAGGATGCAGGAAACATGAGGACCACACACTGGCCTTGGACAAGTTCAGAGACAGTGGTGACAGCTACCCCTCCTTAAGTGCTTACCAAATCCCAGGCACTGTGCTACAGACTCAGTTTAGCTCATATCACCCTCCTTTTAATCCCCAGGTAGACATTACTGTTACTACTACCACCATTTTACAAAGGAGGAAGAGAAGGGTTAGGGCAGTAGAACTCAAGTTCAGCATGCACCAGAACCACCCAGAGGCCTTCTGCAGTCGGGTCTCTGGGGCCCACCCTCAGCGTTTCTGACTCACTGAGTGCAGGATAAAGTCTGAGAACCTGTATTTATAACAAGTTCTCCACTGATGCTGATGGTGCTGGTCCAGTCACACAATCTGGGGGGTAGGCTCTAGCCCCAGAAGCCAGGGAAAGGCAGTAAAAACCAACACGGTAACATTTCAGAAAGCACTAATGCCCCCCAAAAAGGCAAGGCAAAATATTCAGCGAGTCTCCATCTTCACAGTGAGAAACCAGCTACCCAGCATTTTGCAGAGAGAGCACATCGGAGGAAAACAGACCCACTTAGAAATACAGTTAATGGGAATTCTTTGGCATTCAGAGAATCAGGAGATTTGTCCCTCTCAGCTATACACTTGGCTGGGAAGGTGACAATTTCCTTAGGTGGGGGAGACAGGAAAAATGTTAATACCAGAGCTCTGACTTTCATTTGTAACATGGACCTCAAGTTAGATCTTTAGCAAGCTATGCACAGTGCAGCTAACCACTGGATAGAGTCACCCTTCACTATTCATCTCTGTCTTGCTAAACAAGTAAAGAGTTACACTTGTAAAATCTCAGACTGCCAGGATTCAGATCTGAGACCCACCATTCACTAGCTGTGGTCATTCGGCAAGTTGTATAGCCCTGTTGGGTCTTCTGACCTCCTCTGCAAATGAGAAAAATATTATGATCCCTAACCTATAAGTTGGTAGAAGGACTAAATGAAATAGCAAATGTAAAATTCATAGCAAAATAGCTGGACTATTGCAAGCTCCCAATAAGCCTATTATTATTATTATTATTATTATTGCTGTTATTTATTGGTGAAAGTGCTAAGGTGTTAAAATCCTACTGTTGGCAATACCTTAACTAGCTGAGTCCTTGTCAATAATTGCAATCATAATTCTGACATCTGGCCCCTTCTATGTTGCTAGTGTAAATGTAAACAGGTACAATTTTTCTAGAAAGCCATTTGGCAATACACATCAAGAGCCTTACAAATATTCACTTTGACCCAGAAAGTCTGATACGACCAATATATTCTAGGGAAGCATCCAGTATGAGGACAAAGATGAATGCTCAAGATCCTATCACATTATTGCAAATAGTGAAAAATAAAGTGTCTACCAACAGGAAAACATTTCTTAAATTATGCTATGTTCAAACAACAAAATCTTCTATAATTATAAAAAACAATGTTCACAACTTTTAACTGATCATCTATGTTATAAATCTGTATTTTTTAAATTTTGTATGTAAAATTTCATATAGTCTATGAACTCAATTATGTAAACATATGAAAGGCAAAAGGAATGACTCAAAAGTTATCTTCTCTGAGCCTTGGGATGGGACTTCTTATGGTTTTGTGTATTTTTTGTGTCCAGATTTTCCTCAATAATTATCTTTATAATCAGAGAGGTAGGGTAGAATCTGGGACAGGAGATGTCAGGAAACTATATAGTTAGGCCAGAGAGATTATTTCTGTCTGGGTGTGCAGTAAATTATGGGAACCTCTTGTAAATGTGGGTAATAACTCAAAGAGGGGTATAGTGTTGGAAAGAGAGAAGGAAGGTAAAGAGGAATGAGGAAAAATGGTGGATGTGTCCATGCATTCTTGAGAGAGATTAAGAATGAGGAGGGGAAAGAAAGCAACCAAAGGATTAAGGGAGCAAGATCAGAGGCTCTGGGATGCTCCCACTTGATGACCACAAAACTGATCATTTGCAGAATTGACGTTACATAATCTGATTGGAAAAGAGAATGAAGAAATATCCCATGAAAACACATGGCCTTTTATAGTTGCAAATTGACAGAAGCTCAACACAAACTGGCTTCATTAAGAAATTAACTCTAGCCCTGGCTGGTGTAGCTCAGTGGATTGAGCGCAGGACTTCAAACCAAAGGATCACGGTTCGATTCCCAGCCAGGGCACATGCCTGGGTTGCGGGCCAGGTCCCCAGTAGGGGGTGTGTAAAAGGCAACCACACATTGATGTTACTCTCCCTCTCTCCTTCCCTTCCCCTCTAAAAGATAAATAAATAAAATCTTAAAAAAAAAGAAATTAACTCTAGGTGAGATCTGTCTTCAGGGTCAATGGGATGGCTGTCCTTACATAGTGTGATGAGGTTGCTTTTCCTCTTCCAGCCCTGCTGTCCTTCTCATGCAGGCTGTCCTCTCAAGGGGATGAAGATGACCACCAGCAGTTGCAGGTGTCCATCCTACCAGTTTCACAACCCCAGCAAAAAGAGAGCGCATCTTTCCCTACAGATCTAACAGAAGTCCTGCAATTGACACTCACTGGCCCAACCTAAACTCCTGTTTCTGAACCAGTCACTACAGCTAGGGGACTGGCAATCTCTGATCTGCCCAGCCTGGGAGGTGACACCCCTTTCCCTCGAGTCACCCACATAGACTGAGAATGAAGAAGGGGAGGCTCCCCCAAAGAAAAAATTGGATGCTGGTCTGAGATAAGGGAACATGGATACTGAGCAACCAAAATCAACAGAAAATCACCATGCAGAGGTTCCTCCTGAGAATACGAACCCATTACTCAAGTTACCCCTAGATGACATCAGGAAGAAGGATTCAACAGCACCTTTTAGGTAGAGCGAAGGTTCTCAGCTAGGGGGAATCCATCCTCCCTTCATCCAGGGAATATGTGGCGATGACCTGGAGGGAGGGGTGCTACTGGCATCTAGTGGGTAGAGGCCAGAGATGCTGCTAAACATTCTACAATGCACAAGGCAGCCCATAAAAACAAAAAATCATCTAACCCAAAACGTCACTAGTGCTAAGGTAGAGAAACCCAGAACTAGGGTGACCATCTAGTTTACTGCCATCCAAACCAGAACACTTTTGAGAAAGGCAAACCCAAGAAAGTACTTATATCAGGGACTATCCCAGCAAACAGGACATGTACTCACCCAGCCCACTGCACACTATCCAAAGAGGTGAAACCATCGTCACTGGAGGCTGAGGGGCAGGGGCCACATTTCACCCCCATATTTGTGGTTAGCACCTCCCATGCGACACTTATTTTACCCCTTCTGCCCTCTCTCACTCCTGGTGCTGCGGGCAGTCTCTAACATCTAATTCTACGAGGTCACTAAAGTCTACCAGGACATGGACACGCCAGCCTAAGAGGAGCTGACCAAAGGCCACTATAAAAAATTGTCCCTGGCATGGCCCATACTTGAGGGAGAGAAGCCAACTGCCTTGCTTGGTAGAAGAAATCCCACCTCAATTAAACTGCAGGACCCTGATGGGAAGGAGGCAGAGGAGAAGGGGAGTCCAGAGCCTTGCCAGCTGCTCCTGACTTTCCCTTTTCATCTCAGAAGAGCCAATTTTAAACTTGCCTTGGGTCATAAAAAGAAATTAATTTGATTCTCTCAACCTTGCTCAGAGTGGACACATGTCTTCCAGTGGAGCATCTGCTGCTGCTACATCCAGAGTAAGGAAACCATCCTTGAAATGATTCTAGTTTCGGGACTGGGCCAAATCATTTGCCCTGAAGCCTGAGAAGCAGCTGCCTAAGAATTCTCTGGGCTGTAATTTTTGCTGGCAAGTTCCAGAAACAGTTTTACCTGAGGTGAGTCCCAGGTTAAATGATGTTTACTCAAACAGGCATGCATGGGTAGGACTGGTCCTTGATAAATGCCCAAATAGAATTCAGCATTGGTGTTTGCCCACTCCAGCTTCACATTAATAAGCAATAGTCATGATCACACTGAGTCCTGTGTGTGCCAGGCATGGTCCCTGGACCTCATTTGTGAGGGACATACCTAAAGACTCCTCCCCTTGAGTGCAGGCAGAAACTGTGACGTGCTTCTAAGAGAACATGGCAAAAGTGCTGGGTGTAACTCCCTTGATTATGTGTCATTGTATAAGGATATGAGCAGGCAGGAGAGAGAGACTCCCCCACTGGCCATGGAGAAGTAAGCCACCATGTTGCGAGAGCACCACAGGACAAGAATGCAGGCAGCCTGAAGGCGCTGACACAGCTTCCCATCCACAAGTCAACAGGAAAACAAGGACTTGATCCTGCAAATGCAACGAAATAAATTCTACCAGTTGCTAAGGAATCTTGGCTCGAATCAGGTCCTTCCCCAGCCTAGCTTCTGGTGAGACCACAGCACCAGCTGACACCTGGATTGCAGCCTGAGGAGACCCTGAGCAGAGGGCCTGGCTGATCTGAGCCTAGACTCCCATTCTACAGAAAGTCTCCCCATCCTGCTCTGTCTCCTCCTTGTGTGGCAAGGTCTCCTATCACAAGATGGCAGTTGTGCTATCAACTCCACGTCCCCTACAACACACATCTTAGTCAGAAAGAGAGGGGTGGGACCCTTTCTCTCAGGGGCCCCTTTAAAGCTGCTAAGAAGGTTCATCATCTTAGTCATCATCCAGGACAGGATTACATGCCCAACTCTAGACCAACCTCTAGCACAGGAGAAGGGACCCCATGGGTCACATCTTGGGCTTAGGATAGCCCCACCTTCCCCAGGGACATGGTCACCTGATGCCTGAGCAAACGTAGGGTTGTATCATCAAGAACAAAGATGTGATTACTTTTGGATTGCTTCGGTTAATATTTCACCTTGACACCCAACATGTGACTGGCTTTGAAGCTTTAAAAAATCTCTCTGGCTGTGACTAGAGGGAGCATTCCTCAATATAATAAAGGCCATATATGAAAGACCTACAGCCAACATCATACTGAATGGGCAAAAACTAAAAGCTTTTCCACTAAGATCGGGAACAAGACAAGGTTGTCCACTTTCACCACTTCTATTCAATATAGTATTGGAAGTTCTAGCCACAGCAATCAGAAAAGAAAAGGAAATAAAAGGCATCCAAATTGGAAAGGAGGAAACAAAACTGTCATTGTTTGCAGATGACATGATAGTGTACATGGAAAATCCTATAGCCTCTACCAAAAAACTGCTTGAACTAATAGATGAATTTGGCAAAACAGCAGGATACAAAGTCAATATCCAGAAATCAAAGGCATTTCTGTATACCAACAATGAAACAGCAGAAGCAGAAATCAAGAAAAAAATCCTATTAGATATAGCAAAAAACAAAAATAAAATATCTGGGAATAAACCTAACCAAGGAGGTAAAAGACCTGTATGAAGAAAACTACACAACACTGAAGAAAGAAATCAAGGAAGACACAAACAAATGGAAACATATACCATGTTCCTGGATTGGAAGAATTAACATCATCAAAATGTCCATACTACCCAAAGCAATTTACAGATTTAATGCAATACCTATTAAAGTGCCAATGGCATATTTCACAGACATAGAACAAACACTTCAAAAATTTCTATGGAACCATAAAAGACCCCATATAGCAGCTGCAATTTTGAGAAAGAAGAACAAAGTAGGAGGGATCACAATACCTGATATCAAACTGTATTACAAGGCCACTGTAATCAAAACAGCCTGGTACTGGCATAAAAATAGGCACATAGACCAATGGAATAGAACAGAGAGCCCAGAAATAAACCCAAATCTCTACAGTCAATTAATATTCGACAAAGGGGGCAGTAACATAAAATGGAGTAAAGATAGCCCCTTCAACAAATGGTGTTGGGAGAACTGGACAGCTTCATGCAAAAAAATGAAACTCGAGCACCAACTTACACCATACACCAAAATAAATTCAAGGTGGATAAAAGACTTAAATATAAGCCGGGAAACCATTAAAGTCCTAGAGGAGAGCATTGGCAGGAAAATCTCAGACATTCCACGCAGCAATATTTTTACTGATACGTCCCCTAGAGCAAGGGATATAAAGGAAAGAATACACAAATGGGATCTCATCAAAATTAAAAGCTTCTGCATGGCTAAGGAAAACAGTATCAAGATACAAAGAGAAGCAACTGTTTGGGAAAACATATTTGCCAATGATACCTCAGACAAAGGTTTAATCTCCAAAATATACAAAGAACTCACTCGACTCCACTCAAAGAAGACAAGCAACCCGATTAAAAAATGGGCAGAGGACTTGAACAGACATTTTTCCAAGGAGGACATACAGAGGATCCAGAGACACATGAAAAGATGCTCAATATCACTAGTTATCAGAGAGATTCAAATCAAAACCACAATGAGATACCACTTAACACCAGTCAGAATGGCTACCATAAACAAAGAAACAAACAAGTGCTGGAGAGGTTGTGGGGAAAAGGGGGCCCTAGTTCACTGTTGGTGGGATTGCAGACTGGTACAACCACTATGGAAAACAGTATGGAATTTTCTAAGAAAACTAAAAATGGATGTGCCTTTTGACCCAGCAATTCCACTGTTAGGAGTATATCCTAAGAACCCTGAAGCACCAATCAAAAGAACCTATGCACCCCAATGTTCATAGCAGCACAATTTACAATAGCCAAGAGTTGGAAGCAACCTAGATGCCCATCAGTCAATGACTGGATCAAAAAACTATGGTACATTTACACAATGGAATTCTATGCTGCAGAAAGGAAGAAGGAGCTCCTACCCTTTGCAACATCATGGATGGAACAGGAAAGCACTATGCTGAGTGAAATAAGCCAGGCGGAGAAAGACAAATACCATATGATATCACCTTTAACAGGATTCTAAACAACAAAACAAACAAGCAAGCAAAATGTAACCAAAGACACTGTAATACAGAACGTGCTGACAGGGTCCAGAGGGGAGAGGGGAGAGAATCACAGGGGAAAAGGGGAAGGACTCACATGAACAAGTATAAAGGACACATGGACAATAACTAAGGTGGGGGGCGGAGATGGGAGGGAGGTGGGGAGCACTGGGCGGTTGGGGCAGGGCTGGGAATACAAGAAAGAAATCTGTACTTGAACAAGAGTTAAATAAAAATTAAAAAAAGAAAAATAAATTTAAAAAATCTCTCTGGCTGCAAGGACAAGACTGGAATGGATGGGACAACAGTGGACAAGAGACCAACCAGGAGGCTGTCCCACTAGTTTATCCAGAGATATGCAAGGATAGAGCAGACAGCAGTCCCGTAACTATCTAAACCTGTTCATTGAAAACTAAAATGATACTGAATATCACACAAACCAAATGTGTAGCTTATTGAATAAGGCAAAATCTTTGCCCCACTTCTACTCAGTCAAAAATTAAAAGTTAAAAAAAAGAAATTGAAGTTTTCCACCCCAACCCCCAGGGGATGCATCACCATGTGCTTCATCCAAATCATTGCCTGCCCAGCCCTCTAACACATTCCCAACTTTTACAGTCATCCCTTCCTTATATTTCTTTTTTTAATATATTTTATTGATTATGCTATTACAGTTGTCTCATTTTCCCCCTTTTACTCCCCTCCACCCTGCACCCCCCTCCCACCAGCATTCCCCCCACCTTAGTTCATGTCCATGGGTCCTAAATATAAGCTATTTGGCTTCTTCATTTTCTATACTGTGTTTAACTTCTCCCTGTCTATTTTCTGCCTACCATTTATATTTCTTATTCCCTGTACCTTTTCCCCCATTTCTCTCCCTTCCCCTTTCCCACTGATAACCCTCCATGTGACCTCCATTTCTGTGATGCTGTTCCTGTTCTAGTTGTTTGCTTTTTTTACATTTGATTGTTGATAGCTGTTAGTTTGTTATCATTTGACTGCTCATAGTTTTGATCTTCTTCTTTTTCTTAGATAAAATCCCTTTAACATTTCATACAAGGGTTCACGATGATGAACTCCATTAACTTGACTTTATCTGGGAAGCACTTTACCTGTCTTCCATTCTAAATGAAAGCTTTGCTGGATAGAGTAATCTTGGCTGTGGGTCCTTGCCTTTCATGACTTTGAATACTTCTTTCCAGCCCCTTCTTGCCTGCAAGATTTCTTTTGAGAAATCAGCTGATAGTCTTATGGGAACTCTTTTATAGGTAACTGTCTCCTTTTCTCTTTCTGCTTCTAAAATTCTCTCCTTATCTTTAATCTTGGCTAATGTAATTATGATGTGCCTTGGTGTGTGCTTCCTTGGGATCAACTTCTTTGGGACTCTCTGAGCTTCCTGGACTTCCTGGAAGTCTATTTCCTTTGCCAGATTAGGGAAGTTCTCCTTCATTATGTTTTCAAATAAGTTTTTGATTTCTTGCTCTTCCTCTTCTCTTTCTGGCACCCCTCTGATTCTGATGTTGGAATGTTTAAAATATGTCCCAGAGGTTCCTGAGCCTCTCCTCATTTTTTTTTTTGAATTCTTGTTTCTTCATTCTCTTCTGGTTGAATGTTTATTTCTTCCTTCTGCTCCAAACTGTTGATTTGAGTCCTGGTTTCCTTCCTGTCACTGTTGGTTCCCTATGCACTTTCCTTTATTTCACTTTTCATAGCCTTCACTCTTTCCTGTATTTTGTGACCATACTCAACCATTTTTGTGACCATCCTGATTACCAGTGTTTTGAGCTGTGCATCTTATAGGTTGGCTATCTCTTTATCACTTAGTTGTATTTTTTTCTGGAGCTTTGATCTGTTCTTTCATTTGGGCCATATTTTTTGTGTCTGCCGGCCTGTTATGGAGTAAGGGGTAGAGACTTAGGTATTCTCCGGGTGGGACAACCCACAGTTTTGCTGTGTCATGATACTGTATGTGGGGGAGGGATCCTAGAGGGAACAATGCTGCTTGCTCATCTCTTGACAGCTTCCAATCACTTCCCCTGACACCCACAAGTAAAGTGGGCTCTTGTGGTGCTGATACCCAGGTAGATGAGTTTGCATACGTTCTAGGACCCTGTGGGTCTCTTCAATGGCTTCTCCTGTGAGGCTGGGAGTTTCTCCTACCTCCTCAATCCCCATAGGTTTTTTTCAGTCAGAGGTTTTGAGGCTTTATTTCCCTACACTGGAACCCTGGGTTGCACAGTCTGTCTTGCTCCCCAGTTATTCCTCTCAGTTTATCTGTATACAAATGTGGGATCACCCAATACACCAGCCACCACCTCACCCAGTCTGAAAGAAACCACCTTGCCATGACCCCTCTCCACCCCGGCTGCCCATCTCTGCCCCTCCTACCAGTCTGGGTGAATTTAATTCTTCTTTAATTCCTTGGTTGTCAGACTTCCATGAGGTTCAATCTACTGGTAGTTCTGGTTGGTTTTGTTTTTAAATTTGTTGTTGTCTTTCTTTGTGTTGTGTGAGGAGGCACAGTGTATCTACCTAGGCCTCCACCTTGGCCAGAACCCTTCCCTGTATTTTTTCTAGTTTTATTGTCCACATGTGCAGTCTTAGACACCACAGTTTAGTATGCCCCAATTTTTTAACTGGATATGTCTTTTTTGGGCAGTAAACTTTATTTTGAAATTATTTTAGATTTGCAGATGTGCTAAGGCAGTACAGAGACCTATCACTTACCCCGTTGCCTATTTTCATTTTCCACTAATGTTAGCATCTTGTATTACCATCATACCTTCATCAAAAGCAAGGAACCAACATTACTATTAACTAAACCTTAGACTGTATTTTGATTTTGCAGGATTTTTTCATTAATTGTTTTTCTGTTCCTGGATCCCATTCAGAATACCATATTACATTCATTTATTTCTTTCATTTTTTTCCAGCTTTATGAAGTATAATTAAAAGTAAAATTGAATATATTTAGGGTATCCAATAGGATAATTTAATATATGTATACACTGTAAAATGATTACCACAACTAAGTTGATACACTCATCACCTCACACAGTTACCACCTATGTGTGTAATAAGAACACTTAAAATTTATTCTCTTAGCAAATTTCAAGCATATAATACAATATTAACTATAGTCACTATGCTTTACGTTAGATTCCCAGAAATTATTCATCTTGTAACCGATGTTTTGTACACTCTGACCATCATCGCCCCGTTTCCCCCACCCCCAGCTCTTGGCAACCACTGGTCTATGCTCCATTTCTATGAGTCTGACTTTTTCAGGTTCCACATATAAGCAATATCATGCAGTAGTTGCCTTTCTGTGTCTGGCTTACTCCACTTAGCGTAACATCCTCCAAGTTCATCCATGTTGTTGCAAGTGGCAGGATTTTCTTCTTTTTATGGCTGAATAATACTTCATTGTGTGTATATATACACCACATTTTCTTTACCTATTCATTCATCAGCAAACACTTACATTATTTCCACATGTTAACTATTGTGAATTGATATTGCTTTTGGAAATGAATTTTTTGGATGTGACACCAAAAAAACACAAGCAACAAAACCCAATTACACATAGTCATCATGTCTCTTTAGGCTCCTCAGTCTCTGACAGTTTCTCAGTCTTTCCTCGGTTTTCATGACTTTGGCAGTTTGGGGGAGCACTCTTCAGGGATTTTCATGGAATGTCCCTTAATTTGCAATTTGCACTTGATTAGGCTGGCTTTGTGGGTTTTTAGAATGAATACCACAGAGGTGAAGTGCCCTTCTCTTCACAGTGCATCTTTTACATTCCTTTTCATCAACAGGTTCTTTTTCTATCCCCTTCTTTACTTACAACTGATTGTGGTAAACCCGGACATCTGGCTAGCAGTTACCCAGTGTGGACTCTGCTGACTGCCTATTCATGGGGCAGTTCGAAACCTTCCTCCGTCCTGGATCATCACTGCAAGTCGGTGGCTGGATCTAGATGCACAGACTGAGATAATCTCATCATGAGATATAACTCACTCAAAAAGGATACATATGTCTTAATTTCTTAGGGCTGACAAAGTACCACAGACTGGGTGCCTTAAAACAATAGGATTTTATTCTCTCAGGGTTCTCAAGGGCAGAGGCATGAAATCAAGATGTTGGCCGAGGGATGCTCCCCTCAGGATCCTGTCAGGGAGGACGTTTCCTTATCTTTTCCAGCTTCTGACAGCCCAGGTACTCCTTGGCTTATGGCATCATCACTCCAATCTGTCTCCTCTACACATTCCAGTCTTCCCTCTGCGTCTTTGTCCAAGTTACCCTGTTCTTATAAGGGCACCAGTCATATTGGAGTAAGGGCTCATTTTACTCCAATACAACCTCATCTTAACTATATCTGCAATGACCCAGTTTCCAAGTGAGGTCATATTTTTAGTACTGGGTGCCTAGGGCATTTAAGATACCTTTTGAGGGGATATAATTTAACCCTTAACACAGGGCATCCCACAAAACTCAAAGCACAGCAAGGTTTCATGGTAGAAAGCCAGCAGCAGCCAACACAACCTGTCTCTGTCTTTCCAGAACTGCCTGATCCACCTTTCCAATGTCCAGTTTATGTGTTTGATTTATCCTTTCTCATTCTCATTCTCTCTCCCTTCGCCCTCTCCCTCTCTCTTCCTTCCTTCCTTCACACCTGTTTTCTCTGTTACTAAGTTCAAAGAAGAGCTACCCACCAAAGAAGAGCTCAGAGAATCTCAGTTTCAAATTCCTGTTAGAGAGGCCATATGGCCAGCTCTGATCCTGTGTTTGCCCCTTGGTACAATCAGCCACGGCCAGGGCCAAAAGAGCCATGTATACAAAGTTCTGAATCTTACAGTGCTTGGGAAAGGATGAGCTTCTGAAGAAGGAAAAATTATCGACCAAAAAAAAAATGGTAAGTGAAACAGCATTCCTGGTAAAGTACACAAGAGATTGCTATGTTTCAAAACACAAAGAAAACTCCCCCTCAATTCTCAGGACTATGTAAAAAGATTTTAAAAGCAGCTGAATTCTCACAGAAAAGGTACAGTGGAATCAGAAAAATACTGTCCTGGGCCACTGGTTCACCTCCATGTCCCATGCCTTTGTGAACATGGGTTATAGCCATGTATGTGTACACTGTCCCCTTCCATTCTTCTCACCCTTCTGGACCAAAGTTTTAGTTTGTGGAGTCCAACCTCACCAAAACGCAGTTTTCGGGACACTGTCTAGTTCAGCTCGGGTTGCCATCACAAAAATACCATGGACTGAGGGGCTTAAACAGCAGACATTTATTTCTCCCAGTTCCCAGAGCCTGGGAAGTCTGAGATCAGGGTGCCAGTGTGGCTGGGTTCTGGAGAGAGCCCTCCTCCTAGCCTGCAGACAGCCATCTTCTCACCCTGTCCCCATAGGGCAGAGAGAGAGCGCATGTTTTACATTTTTTCTTAGAAGGGCATTAACCCCATTCATGAGGGCTCCACCCTCAAGACCTAATCATCTCCCAAAGACCTCACCTCCTAATACCATCACCTTAGGAATTGAGCTTCAGCATATGAATGTGTGGGGACACAAATATTCAGTCCACAGTGAACAGTGAGGGAGTAGAAAGCATGGTGAGATTCACCCTGGGAAGGGCTGACATTGAACTCAATTACCAGGAGCCAAAAGGCACAAGAATGGCTGGGGTGAACACTTAGAGAATGCTAAGGGTGCTGAGCAACTCAACAAGCAGTTTTCCTCAGCTTATCCTGAACTCACTACATTATTTGTCAGGCTGGTGGGATGGGTCACCCAAGGCAGAGAGTCGGTCAGCTTCTAACCATGTCAAGGCTGTAGGGACAGGACTGGATCGCTCTCTCCTCCGCAGAGCCTGCAAGGTGCACCAGGAAGAAGTGATTGCCCAGGCATTCTCTACCCCTCTCTACACATGGCAGATAGAGTGATGTTTGACTATGTGCTAGTATCTCACTATGATGACACCAACTTATTTACCCCTCATACCAGCTCTGTGTTCTCCCTATTTTAAAGATGAGAAAACAGAGGCATAGGAAGTGTAAGTAATATCCCAAGACCACTCAGCTAGAAAATGGCATATCTATCTGGCTCCAAATCCCTTCTGTTTTCACACCAAACCAAGCTCTCTCTTGGCTAGCACTGGTTAAAGGAGAGCAGCAGGAAAATGACAGGTGCTTTCAGCAGATGTCTCAGAGATAGTTTGACATAATTTTTACTGTTACCATCTCAGACTTAAGAATAAATGCAGTTGGCTACATAATGATTTTCAGTAATTCTCATCCTTTCCTTTTACCCTATGGCTCCATGAGGCAGCCAGATTTTTTTTCTGATGCAAATGAACAGAAATCAGACTTACTTAAGCAAATATAGACATATATACATATAGTTTATTAACTTATAGCCAGAGGTAGATTCAGGCATAGCTGGATCCCAGCACTGACAATGTAAACAAGAACCTGTACTTCCCCTCTGAGCTCTTTTTTCTTATTTGTGATGGCTTCATTCTCAGACAGCTCTTCCCTACACTAGCTCTTCCCAACAACTTTCAGTTTATATTCTCCCAACTCAGAAACCCCAGCGGACAGCCCCCAGAAGTCTCAGAGCTGATGCTCATTAGCTTGGCTTGGTCACACCAATTGGCCCGTGCCTGAATTAATCACCACAATTAGGATGCTGGGTGGGCTGATGGTCCAGAACTGGATCACATGCCCACCTCTAAATAAGCAGGTGAGAACCAGTCTCTAACAAACCACATAACCTGGAAATAAAGAAAAGAGAGGAGTGATATTCAGACTAGTTAACCACTAGCATGGTACAGGACCTCCCAGTCAGGATGGATGCCAGCTATAAATAACCAATGTTATGTGTGCTAGTTAAACATCAATCTAGGGAGCAATGATTACCCAAAGTAGATATTGCTCTTAATGGAAAAGCAGTGGATAGATGCTGAACAAACAAAAAGTACAGACTTCCTCTATAAGGTTGCTTGGTATATCCTTCCCTCATCCTTGTTCACATGGCAAACTCTTACTCATCCTTTTAAGACCCAGACAAAGAAACTCCTCCTCTCTAAGCTTTTAGCTTCCCACCTCACTCTGCTCCAAGTGATTCATTCCTTTGCTGGGACCACTAATGGACCTCAGTGCTGCCTCTACAATATCACCTTTTCCACACTGTCCCTAGTTTTGGCTTATAGTCTATGAGTTCCTAGGGCTGGCCTCGCCTGTCTCCTTCATTATGGTATCTCCAGTATCTAGCACTGGGTCTTTCACATGGAAAATGTTTGATGAACATGTCATGGATGAATGAATGAATGAATGAATGAGCAAACGAATATGTAAGTTCCCCCAATGAACCATAGGGTTAAAGGAAAGGGAGAAGAGTTACTGGAAGAAGAAAGCTTTCCTAGAAGAAAAATGTAGAGCAAGTCAGACAAGTCAAACACATCATTCAACACAAAATTAAAGTTCAAGAAGATACAGGAGTTTCCCCAATTTTGCATAACTAGTAAATGATGGAGTTGACTTTTCCCAAGCACTGTATAGTAGAAGGAAGAAAGAGATTTCTGCAAAAACATCAGCTTAATAACAAAAAGCTCATCATCAATGGATGGGACTGGAGTTAGACTGTGGAAACAAGCAGGAAAATTTAATCAGGGTGGCTGGTATATCAATCAGAGATTCCCAGTGTGTTCCTGTCACCCCAGTAGGAAGCAGAAAACCCAACACCAAGTCAGCAAAGAGAAGATGTCCAGGACCCAAAGGGCTTGGAAAGCCCAGGAATTCCCAATGCAATATCTCACATGTCTTGGTGCCTAAAAGAAGGATACACCAGCCTAATCTTGCCTAACTTCAGTGAGAAAGGGCCGGTCCCTTAATATAAGCCCCAATTGCCTCAATCTCTTGTAGCTGCCACTTTAGGCCACCCATGACTAATACTGTAGAGTGGCGACACAGCAAACTCTCACAAGTAACCCTTACAGCATAAACGCTGAGAAAGTGCAGACTGCTTACAGCTTCATACACATTTCATTTATTTTTTAAATATCCACTATCCATTTACTTAATTGTTGAATTCTAATGTATGCATATACAGAAGTTTTAGATTTGTTAACTTGTACCATGCGGGGAACAATTTTATCAACTAGAGTACAGTGATTATATACATTTTACCATTTCTATAGTTTTGCCTTTTCCAGAATGTTGTGTCATTGGAGTCATACATTATGCTTTTTATGAATGGCATGAGCCCTGGCCAGCGTGGCTCAGTTTATTGGAGTGTCATCCCATAACCAAAGGGTTGTGGGCTTAATTCCCAGTCAGAGCACATACCTGGGTTGTAGGTTAGATCCCTGTTTGGGGCGTGTACCATCACTGGTCCAGGCACATACAGAAGGCAACCAATCGATGCTTCTCTCTTGCATCAGTGTTTCCTCTCTCCTTCCTCTCTCCCTGCCTCTTTCTAAAAGCAATGAAAAAAAATGTCCTCAGGTGAGGAAAAAAACATCACCTTGCTAGCTTCATATACATACACTTTAGATTTCTACTCAGTTGGCCCTCGATAAGGCATGTGGCCAACCTCATCACAGACAACAGCTTCCTCCCTAGGCCTGAGATTAGAAGCCCTGACTGCCAACTGTTGGATACAGAGCTCCCTGCCTCGGACATTCCCCTCCCATTTATTTACTGCAGGGACATTTCAAGTCCTCCCCAGCTCTCCCATCAGCTGGACTGCAGGGAGGGCAAAAGGCAACAAGAGGAGGAAGACAGTAGATGAAGAGGTGAGTGGTTGAGGAGTGACACTGGTGACGGTGGAGCCGGCTGGTCTCTGGTCACTGGAAAGCTTCCCAGCAGCAGGTCTAGAATGGGGAACTCAGATGCCCACAGAAAACAGTGTGACTTGGCAGAATGAGAGACAGGATCTAGTGCCAGATTCTGAATTGTGACAGGGCCCATAACGTATCGCTTTGCCTAAATGGTTCATTTTGATAATCACCACATCCAAATTCCCAACCTCTGAGAATCACCCTAAAATCAAAATAAAAGATAATACATTATTATTCTTAAAATAAAGTTATAAAGAAAGATGGATGAATGCTATAAAAATGTATAATGGTGGATCAAATTAGTTGGAGGATTTGGAAGATCCAACTTTCCTGAAGTTGTGACATTTAAGCTAAGGCTAGAAGGAAAACATGGAGTTCTCCAAGTATAAAGTAAGGGAAAGCATTCGTACAGTGGTAGCAACATGTGCAAAGGCCCTGGGGTGTTGAAGGAAGTAGGATGTTAAGAGTAACGAGAGTGTGGTGAGAGAGATGAGTTGGGGAGGCAAGCAGATGTTAGCTCAGACAGGACTGGGTAAACTTTGTTAAGTGTTTTATATGTTCACAGAAGTTCATCAACACTTCACAAGATACTGATATTTATTCATTGGGTTTTTGGTCCTGCTTAATTGGGAGTTTTGTCCATCTTCCCCACTAGTGTGTAAGTTCCATGAAGGTCTCCATGACAACTTAGGTTCGTAGCTCTATCCTTGGCACCTAGAAATATGGAATATCCTCCAACTCATCCCCACACCTATTACCCATGACCTCTATCTCATTAGGAAGCTAAACAAAGATGGTCACTTTCTACAGTGACTATTATCAGGGGTCTCCAAGACTACCCCCAGTCTGGATAATATACCAGAAGGACTCACAGAACTATACAATCCATAGTACTCATGGTTATGGCTTATTACAAGTGAAAGATACAGATTAAAATCAGCAAAAGCAAAAATATACATATAGGCCAAGTGAATATGGTAAAACAATAGTTTTCTACCATCAGCCTTCCAAAGAACACCAATCTAGACCACCATCCATGGACCAGGGCCTTTGTGAAAGTCCAGTTTCCCAGGGAGAAGTTCCAGCACAACATCGGGAAGAAAAAATCCAAGATTGGATGCATTGAGGAAGGTGAAAGGAACTATTTCACTTTATCCATGTCTCTCCTCCCCCAAGGCAGCACAGCCCATCTCCAAAAAAGGCCTTCCTGGCCTGTGATTTCTCCCACAGGGGAAGTGAGGGCTCGTGAGTGCCCAGCGTCCCCAGCCGTGTGACACACTGCCAAAGAGACCCACCTGTTCCTGCCCCATCCAGAATACAAGGTATGCTGGGCCACTCAGGGACTGGAAGAACAGGCTCTTAGAGGATATCCAAGGGACACAGATCCTACTAATCACACTGTGGATCCATCAGAAAACCTGCCTGGGAGCTGCTGGGATGGGATCCACCCACAGATCCCCTTAACTGGACCACGGGAACCCCCAGTGTGCCACATGGCTCACCCACACCTCCCACCTGATGGCCTGTGTGCACCCCCACGGCCGTAAGAGCAAGCATTCACAGACACTTACTTGGCTTTGATACCAAAAGCACAACCAACAAAAGCAAAAATCAACACATGGGACTACATCAAGGTAAAAAGCTTCTGTATAGCAAAAAGAAACAATCCACAAAATGAATGGATAACTCACAAAATGGGAGAAAATATTTGCAAACTGTATAATCTGATAAGGGGTTCATATCCAAAATATGTAAGAAATGCATACAATTCAGTTTTTAAAAATGGGCAGAGGACTCGAACAGACATTTTTCCAAAGAAGACCTATGAACAGCCAAGAGATGCATGAAAAGGTGTTCAACATCACTACTCATCAGGAAAACATAAATCAGAACCACAATGAAATATCAGTCAGAATGGACATTTTCAAAAGACAAAAGTTAACGAGTACTGGTGAGGATGTGGAGAAAATGGAACCCTTGTGCACCGTTGGTGGGAATGTAAACTGGTGCAGTCACTGTGGAAAACAGTGTGGAGGTTCCTCAGAAAATAAAAAAAGAACTATTTTATCACCCAGCAACTCCACTCTGGGTATCCGGGTACGCATATGAAGGAAATAAAATCAGAAATTCGAAGAGATAGCTGTATTGCCAACACTACTCACAATAGCCCGGACACGGAAACAACCTAAATGTCAATCGAAGGGTGAATGAACAAAGAAAGTATGGTATATCCGTGCAGTGGAGTATTACTCCGCCATAAAAAGAAGGAAATCCAGTTATTTGCAACAACAAAGTAGAACCTAGAGGGTATTATATTCAGTGAAATGACTGGGATGGATAAAAACAAATCTCACTTATATGTATAATCTAAAAACCCCTAACCTGCAGAAAATGAGAGAAGAATGGCTGCCAGAGCTTGGGAGGGGGAACGGGGAGGTGCTGATCAAAGGGTATAAACTTTCAGTTACAAGATGAGTACGTTCCGGGAATCTAACATGAAGCGTGGTATCTATAGGTAACAGTACTCTGCTGCATACTTGAAAGTTCCTAAGAGAGTAGGTCTTAAATGTTCTCACCACAAACAAAAGGGTAATTACGTCAGGTGATTGAGGTATTCAGATTTTATTTGGTAATCACTTCACAATACTTGTGCATAAAATCATCACTTTAAGCGTATGTAATGACCTATGTTGATTAGATCTCAATGAAGCTGGAAAATTTTTTTTAAGAAGACAGAGTCTAAGAGAGCCCCGACACAAGCTTCCAGTTGTCCTCTCCCAGGGGAGTCCATGAACAGTACTTAACTCTCCAGGAAAGGGTGTGTGACAACGCATACAAAGTATTACCAGACAAAGCAGTTCATCCAAGCCTTGTCCAGGGTTTGAGAGATGGAGATGGAGGCTGGAGCTTCCTCACAGCTCACCTTAGTTACTCTGTCTCTAGCCTTTTTGAAGGTCAAATTCATACCACAGGGCCCAGAGCCTGAGGCACACAAAAATAGGCATTCACCATAAGTCACCTTGTTAGCATGGCTTATCTGGAATGTCCCAAGAGCCCAGGTAAACAAAGGTAATTGCTGGGAGCAGGAAGGCATAAGGGGACTAAATGGTAATGGAAAAAATACAATAAAGATTAAATTTTTTAAAAAGACTATTCTCAGGCAGAATATCACAAGGACTTTGAGATTGTCTCCCCGCAGCCAGTCAAGGGCCAGACCTTCCTTTAAATTGGGCAGGATTTGGACACCCCAGACATGCTGAGTCAACCCTTTACTGCACGAAGACAATATACAGATGAAAAGATGCCCCACTCTTTAGCTTCTGGGTAGCAGAGTAAACAAATGAACCAGGTTGAAAGGAGACACATACAGGTAGAACCAGGGGCCACCTCTAGCCCCACCCTTCATAGGACCTATCCCCTGGGCAGCAGGCATATCATCCCTCCCTGGGGGCATTTGGGGACAGATGTCCCTCAGCAGGCCACAGGGGTGGTGGGAGGGGTGGCCCTCCCACCCCACACACACACCCTGTTGTGGCATTTATGAGCCTATCATAGTCAGGTTTTCGGGAAGACAACTGCAGGGATGGAGGTCTGTGTGCAGGAGGCTTACTGGGGAGCAGAACTTGCGAGGAATGCCAGAAGCAGCACTGGGTGGAGTGAGGAGTAGAACCGAGGAGCAGAGGCAATTCCATGGAGAGGCTTGAATCTGGGATATCCCTTCAGATGTCCCAAATGAAGGCAAGGGCCATGGCCTTTGTAACCCTCAAGGGTCAGTCACTGGACACAATGCCTTGGGAGGAGGGAGGATTTCCTAGAACTAGGTATCTTCCTTTGGGTAGAAAGCACAACTCCGCTCTGAGGCTCCAGGCAGTGGGGCAGGGAGGGGGGAGGGTAGCAGGACTCCAATCATCTTCCATGGAGGGCTGGGTGGTACAAATCCCAAGATCAAAGAGAGAAGAGAAAGCTATGAGAAAACTTGAATTAATTAAGGATTTAAACCCAGGTTGACTTGAAAATCTTGAACTGACTGCTTACTCAAGAGACCAGGTTTCAAACCACAAGGGTCTGGGTGCACCTTGACTTGACATGACTGAGTGTTCTCACACTGGAGTAGAAGGGAGCTGGCATGGATCCATGGTAAAGAAGGAAACTGCAGGATAAAGAAGTTTAGGATAAAGAAAGAAACATGCCAGACCTTGTGGACTGGGGCAATGGACATGTGGTAGTGCACTGCCTCTGAGCCCAGGATCTCAGTGGCACAGTCAAAAGCCCTAAAGATGCAATAAGAACAAGGTGGCCATGGCATCTGTGGGTGGTCGCCTAGCTCCATCAATCTGCTCTCCCTGAATTAGGTAATGTTCCCTCCAGGAAAAGAAAAAAATCTTTCCTTTTAAACCAGAAGACATAATATTTTATTTTATTTTTTAAAACATTTTATTTATTTATTTTTAGAGAGAGGTGAAGGGAAGGAGAAAGCATCGGAGAGAAACATCATTGTGTGGTTGCCTTTCATGTGTCCCCTACTGGGGACCTGGCCTACAGCCCAGGCATGTGCCCTAGCTGGGAATCGAACCAGTGACCCTTTGCTTCACAGGCCCATGCTCAATCCACTGAGCTACACCAGCCAGGGCAGAAGACATAATATTTTTAAAACATATCCTTTTTGCGCAGCAATTCTACTGCTAGACATTTATCCTACAGACAAACACATTGATGTGCACCAAGAGGTATATAAAAGCACCAGTTGCATTAGAAAATGACAATGAACATCCTGAATGTTCACCATGAGGGAACTTGGTAACTAATGTGTGTGTGTGTGTGTGTGTGTATCTCCACATACTGGAATATTACATGGCCATGAAAAATAAAGACAAATCTGTATGTATTAATAGATATCAAAGATACATTGCTACAAGTAAACAAAATCAAAATGCAGAATACTATGCAAATACTGGGCACATTGTGCTATCATTTATATCTTTAAAAACTAGGAAGAGGCCTTGGCTGGGTGGCTGAGTTGGTTGGAGTGTCATCCTACACACCAAAATGTTGCAGGTTCGATTCCCTGTCAGAGTACATACCTACAATTCCTGTCATGGTTTGTACAGGAAGCAAGCAATTGATGTTGCTCTCTCACATCAATATTCTCTTTGTTTCTCCTTTCATCTCTCTCTAGAATCAATAAACATGTATTTGGGTGAGGATTTAAAAAAAAACTAGGAGGAGGCTATACATACATTCATCCTTCTACACAAAGAGGGTATCTTCTGGAAGGCTTTAAGACAAGTCTGGCCTGGCTGGTGTGGCTCAGTGGATTGAGCACCAGCCTGTGAACCAAAAAATCAGCAGTTCAATTCCCAGTCAGGGCACATGCCTGGGTTGTGTGCCAGGTTCACAGTTGGGGGCATGTGAGAGGCAACCACATATTGATGTTTCTCTTCCCCCTTTCACCCCTCTCTTCCCACCCTCTAAAATAAAAAAAGTAAATAAATAAAATCTTTTTTTTAAATGCTAAATTTGTAAAAAAAAAAAAAGAGAGAGAGAGAGAAGTCATCAACATTTGTTACCTTTGGGAACTGGTGGTTAGGATGAAAAGGAGACTTCCTTTACACTGTACACTTTCTTGTACGCTTAATTTTTTCACCATATGCACATATTCCCTATTCAAAAAAGAATTTTTTTAAACCAACAACAATGAAAAATCAGATAGGCATGCAAACTAAATTAATTAGCCATTTCTATAGCTTCAGTATGCGTTTAAATTTGCAAGTATCCTGGACTTTAGATTGATTGGCTGTAAATTGAGAGCCTTGGTGATTTCCTTTCACAGGGACAGATGCTGACATTGTTCCTGTGATTTTTCACAGATGTTTGCCTTCTAGCATCTTTGAAATTGGGTTTCTCTGTCACTCTGGAAATTCCAAATCTCTCATATCAAATCAAAATGACAGGAAAATTCAAAACCATTATCACGTTTCAAAAGGGTTTATAAGTAGCAGCTGACAGTGGGAGGGAGACATTTTTAAGGAGGAGCTATGAGATCCCTTCCACAAGCCTCGATTTCCCCGGCTGGGCTGGGCTGGCTGGACTGGGCTGGCTGGACTGGCCTTTTGAGCCTCGAAGTCTGCATCAACATGTAGAGCCAGCCTTTGGAGTCAGAGCAGCAGTGGGTCCTAATTTTGGCTCCACCCGTCTGCAGCTGTGAGACTTTAAAACTTCCCTCCTCTCTGACCACTTTTTTCTTGTCTTCTTTATGCTTTGAGACATCTGGGACTCTCATGAAATTCCCAGGTTTATCTTCTGTTGAGACATTAGACAGGAATGTCCCCCAACCCAGAACTCTCCTGACTTGCTCTCCTCTACCTAAATGACAGCAGACAGGAATTATTATCCACCAATGAAAACCAAGCCTCTGCTGATGGTGCACCTTAGTAATGATGCCCAACATGCACAGAGCACTAACTATATTAGACTCTTCATAGGCTTTTCACCTGCGTTATGACATAAACGCCTCTCAACACTAAAAAGGTGCTGTCGTTATTCTTATTTCATAGATGTGGAAACTGGGCACCAGTGGTGATTTAACTTGTTGAACATCTGAGTGGTAGACCTGGGAACCAAATGAGCCTGAACCCAACCACAGACACATCTTCAGGTCCAGCTAGGTCTCCCCATTTTGTTATCATTCACAAGGCATTATGTTCCCTGGATGGATATGATGCAGTGGTTAATTCTGCTCCCATCGCTGAGCACAATTTTTTGAGGAGGTGGCACTTATAAATTGTGCAGCATGGACAACTCAAGGCCTGTCTTGGAGTGTTCATTTCCTGCTCTGTCAAGTGAGGATAGAGACAAGGAAGACAGAGACGGTTTAAGGTGGATTTTTGAAAAAGGAAGTACTGCGGACCACATGTTTGTGTGTCCCCAAAATTCATATGTTGAGGTCTCTAATCCCCAAAGGGATCAAATTTGGAGATGGGACCTTTGGGAGGTGATTAGATTTAGATGATGACGTGAGGGTGGAGCCCCAGGATGGGATTAGCGGCCTTATAAAAGAGAAAGACTGTGTCCCACCACGAGTGATTCCTCCTGCTGTGTCTTCAGGACCACCAAAATCACTGAGGAGAAATTCTATAACAGGAAGTCCAATCCCTAACTTCCAGTGATGCCCCAAAAGTCCCTTTCCTGCCTCCCCAGTTCTCCTGCATTTCTCAGTTTCCATAGAACAAACCCTAGAAGATCCCTCTGACCCCAGACCCCTGGCATGTTCTTGTCCCTCCCCCAAAGCCATGTCTCTCAACCCTCGTCAAGTAGATGAACCTAACCCTGCTTCCACTTTGCAGCTGTCTCCACTCTCTTTGTTCCACAGATTTTACATCGTACAATTTCAAGAAACCAGGCAAGACCAGAGCTGGGCTCTCATTAGAAGGCAGGGAAGATTAGAGACCCTCTCAAAATAAGTCTTTCTCCCATGGAGACAGAACTTTTGTGCCAGGTACCTAATTACGTAGATCTTTGAGATACAATAGTTCTTATCACCTATTAGGGAGATGATTAAAGTGATTATTATTTACACCAGGGGTCTACACACTGCAGTCTGCAGGTCAGATCCATGCCATTTTCCTATGGCCTACAAACTAAGAATATTTTTTGCATTTTAGATGGTTCGAGAGGAAAAATCAAAACAGGAATAACATTTCATAATATAGAAATTACATGAAATTCAAATTTCAGAGTTGATAAGTGAAGTTTTACAGGACTACAGCCACATTCATTTGCTTACTTATTGTTTATACCCACATTCATGCTACATTGAAAGAGTTGAGTTAGTTGCTACAGAGACCATGTGGCACAAAAAGCCAAAAATATATACCTCCTGGGTCTTTACAGTAAAAGTTTTCTGATTCCTGCTTTAGACAGAGGATAAGTGCTTTCAAGCACCGACAATGCCGGGTACTAAGGCTAGAGAGAGGAAAGGAGACCACTAAAAAATACTCCTCAAAAATTTCAGAAGCATGTAATTTTTCAGAGCCACATAGACTCAGGACCCCATATCAGCTCTGCAGACCTTGAACATGTTTCTTGATCTCACTTTCCTCATCTATAAAGAAAGGTTGTGAAAGACCCACCACCTATCACAGATATATGCATGTCAAATGAGACAACCTGTGCAAAGTGCCTTGAACAGAGAAAGGAGATCAGTATATAGACAAGATGACCTCACTCACTCTCACCTGCTTTCTCAGCACATATATGAAGCGAGGGAGAGACATAAAGGGCAGTTTTTTATAATTTTATTAATTAATGCCACCCCAATAAATTCAATAAAAATTAGAAAAAAAATTTAAAAACTTTAATGGCACACTATGCTAATACATAAATAAATAAATAAACAAGTGTGGTTTTTTTTGTTAGAAGACATGTTTCTTCTTAATGTCACTTCCTACATTAAAAGAAAAACCACCAGAGGTATTAAAAGGCCCAAATCTATAGCTATATGCAAGGTAAGACTGTGACCTCACAGCTCAATCATTTTAGTATGCCTCTCTACCAATATCATATTGTCCTGCTCAAAAAATAATAGTAATAATATGAGAGTAGGAAGTAGAAAACTTCATCCTCTGGAGTTTTCAAAAACTAATTCACTTGTAATCACAGAAGATTGAAATGAGGATTCATGACACATTTCTCTTCCTCCTGGACAGATGAGTCTATAATGTGCATTTGATTTTAAATGTGATTCCCCTGCATCTTCAGTGAGTTTGATTGATAGAACACATGAGGCCACTCAGTAAAATGATACAGTGGAGATCAAAGCATGAGAGATAATTTCCACTGAAACATCTGTAGCCAATGGTGAGTTATAAACCTTTGTCTCCCACTCTATGGAATGCAATTTCATTTAAAGCCCAAATCTGTCATATCAGCATTGTTTACCGAAATGCATCCTACACCACGGTCCCCCAAAGAACAGTGTCAAGTCAAAAGGTAGAAAATCAAATGGGTAAAAACATCCCAGGATGAAATAAAGTGAGGGGAATGGCTTCTGCTCTGCATAAATATCATCCACCAGTGATGCATTTGGGAGAAGAAATGAAGCCATTTGTCTGTAAGACAAATACATGGTGTTGTCAGAGGTGGCTGACACAGCCCCACAAACCCAGCAAGTTCTGCTCAGCAGCTCATACATCTCTATTTCATAACTTTGCTTCATTCGTGGGTTTACAAAGAGAGTCACAACTGGGTTCTCATCATTGCACAACTTTTTTAAACATTTTTTTCCTTGGATTCATTCATATCTTCAATCTATTATGATTGAAGATCTACCCTGTAGACCATACAGAGATACCCAGGAGGCAGGGAGGCAGAATACTGCCTCAAGTCAAGTCCAGACACTGCCACTTTCCAGCTGTGGGCCCTGAAGCAGGTTCCTTCACTCTCCTGAACCTCAATTTCCCTATTACAAAGAAGAGGGTAAAGGAGACCATGAACTTGGAAATGTCTGTATGTTGCTGAGTGCTGCCCAGATGGAAGCACCGTCTAGTCACTGTCACTGATTTAGGAGGACTGAGTTGCCCCCCGATTCCATGAAGTTTTCTCTACAGCTGAAGGCTGATGGTGTTACCAGAAAGGCTTAATGAAGAAAATGACTCCACTGAGGAGTCTCAATTCTCCTACCACCAGTGGACTCCATGACATTGGGACAGTCACTTTTAAGATTTTTGGGTTCTGCCAATGTCATCAGAATGCCCTATTCTGGAACCTTTCCAGTCTCCAGCCTCATCATTCATCACACCCCAGAAGCTTTTTCTACACTTTAGTAGATGCTACTATTGCTTATTTAAGAAAGATCCCATTCCTCTTTGCTAAGGGAAATCCAGTTTTTTAGGTATTGAAGAGCCAGCTGATTCAGGAGAAGCTTTTCCCCTCTTGAGCCTCAAGAAATAAATCTTGATTGATCCAAATCAATCATAGTAATACTGGCTCCTTTTCTAGGGATTGCTTTGGAATATGCATGTGACCAGTTCTGACCAATGAGAATTCATGGAAATTGTGCTGTGAGTTTTGGGGAAGTTTCTCCTTGTTGTTAAAAAGAGATAGAAGGAGGACAAAATTTTCTCTCTGGTCTTTGAACCTTGTTGTGCAAGAATGTGATGTTTGGAGCTGTGGTAGCCACCCTGTGACCACTAAAGGAAAGGATACATTTGCTAAGGGATTCTGAGTTATTTCCTTGCATGGAATTCCCCTAACACAATTCACCCCTTGCTGGTCTCAGTGGCAGGTGGTGGCTAGACTGGTAAGAGTCCAGGAAAACTTTTCAGGAGCACAGCTGCAAGGAACTGCCATACATCTGATCCCTGCTACAAGGCCTAAGTTTTTTTCTCTCTTCCTCCAACAACCCACCTCCTCTTCGTTTGGCTAACTTTTCTTCCTACTTCAGGTTTCAGCTTAATAGTCACTTCCTCACCAAGCCATCCCTGCCCAGCCCCCACCCAAGATCAAGATACACTACAATTTATACACTGTCAGAGCTCCAGTAGTTGTTCTTCAAAGCATTTATCATAATTTGTTATTATACATTTGTTTGTTTGACTATAATTAATGTCCAACTAGGTAAGCACTATAAGGGCAGGAATTACATTGTGTTTATCACTCTAAACTCAGCGCCTACAATGAAGCCAGACACATGACAGTTGCCTCAGTAAATATTTATTGAACATGAAAATTAGTTGCTTAATAGTTTCAGTCATACTGGTTTCTTATAAATACCAAAAAATTCTCCCTGGAATGTCTTTCAAAACCCCCATTGTGTGATGTCTTGGGAAACAAAAGCCAAAGGGGACAGATTCTCCCTCTTCCCACAGGCAGGGGACTGAGAGGTTTCATGGGATGCAGAACTTTCAGTACTAAAAGTGTTATGGTCCTAGGAAAACCAGGATGGTTGGGTATCCTACATGTGACTGAGCACGTGACTGGACTCAGTCAATCAGAATATTTCTTCTGGAATTTGACTCATGATGCAAGAACACAGGGCCTATTGGGTTTCCTGGATTCTCTGCAGGGCGAGCTGTGGTCTGCAGGCCACCCCAACCCTGACACACACCCTTGGTGCAATTGCCACTGAACTATCCTCTAGATCAACTTTGTTTGGGGGCCCTTTTTCCAAGCTGATCCTTCAGCACTTACCTTAGGATATTCTTTTTTCTTTATAGTCAGTTTCTAGGGTGAACAACTGAGAACAGAGACAGAGACAAGAAGTCCTATCTAATTCTTTAAAGCCCTGGTATGAGTCCTGGCACACAGTAAGTGTTCATGGGAGGCTTGATGCATGAGTAAATGAGTGAGAACATTAAATGAACCTACTCCCCTCTCTAGCAGAGTGTATCAATCAGGATTGTGGCAGGACACATAGGGCATACTCAAATGGGGCAATTGAGAAGAGTTTCATAAAAGGATATGTACAAGGGTGCAAGTAGGATTAAAGAAAATAAAAAAGGAATGTTGCAGAGCCCTGGAACTAGGAACAGTGGGGAGCCATCACTACCCTTAGGTTTGGTGGGTAAAGGAGAGGAAACAGTTATGGGACCCCAGCAAAAGTTGCCTGGCAGGAGCCGTGGCCTTCAAGAAAGAGGCAGCCAACCCATGGCAACTCAACTGGAAGGAGCAAGAGGAATAAGTACCCCAACCTCTCTCACCTCCCAACCTCTAATATCCTATGAGAGTACTCCACTGGCCAAACCTAACCAGCCACAAGAAGCTAAGGGGGTCCAGGTGATATAGACCACAGAGATCAGCCTCTAAAGCACAGGAGGGAGGAGGATGGAGAGTGAGGCTAGAGGGGAAAAGGGAAAATATTCAGCTCAGACACTATCCAGAGAGTTGATAGACTAAGATCATCTTCTTCAACGAGAATCTCTAGACCCAGAAAGGACAAAGCTCTTTGGAGAGTTAATCCCACCCACTGCCACCAACCAACAGCAGGCTCACCCCAAAGTCTGGCGTAACTCCTTCCTCCACACAAATTTCCACCATTATTTTGCTTATAAGTGAAACTGCTCTCCAAAGCCCAGAGTAATTACAGAGCACAGAAGTCTTGGGGCTTTCTGACTTTGAAGTAGATTCAGGGCTCAAGAGAGCCAAGAAGTCATATCAGTGATAAAAATCTGGACCCCAGGCAGACAACATGGGTAAGCTACCCCAACAGATGTGAAGGCTCTCCTCCCATCTCTCAAAAGTAGTAGACACATGAATTATTCACTGTGGTCCCTTTGCTTCCCACTGGGCCACAGCAATAACTTTTACAAGTTCAGAAACATCCTATATCACAGTCCCTCCCTTCATGCACAGAAAACAAACTTCCTCATCTCTAACTCACTCATCTCTGGATAGGAAACGAGTTCAGATCTCCTTCTTCTCATTTTGTGTCCACTAAACCCTCAGGAAACCAGTTATGGCTTGTGGACTTTTAAATAGTTCTGGGAAAGACAGAAGAATTTACTAGTGATAAGAAGTAAAAATGCAAATGCTTTATTAATGAGGTATTCATGTAAAGTGCCTGATACATAGCCTGACATGGAAAAAATACTCAATAAATGCTAGCCATCAGTATTTATTAGCATCATTCTTATTAATATTGGCCATTTATTGAGCATTTACTATGGGGTAGTTATATTATATATACTTGACCATCACAGCAAATCTGTTTGAAGATTTTCTGTACTACTTTCTGCCAATCATCCTTTTCTAAGAACTTCCCCGTCTCTCCCCTGATCAGTTACTGAACCCAGGGATGCACATATCACCCAAGCTGAGCCAAAGGTTCTTTCTTTGGGATTGTGGATCTTGGGACCAAGAGAACTGAATCTATCTCATTTGCGTCACTGAGCCCATAAGATATTAAACTTTAGATTTGTTTTCTAGAGAATGCTGCTCTACACAAGAGATGCAAAAGCAACCCTGGAGATGCATCAATCCTGGAAGCAGTTTCCTAAGGCCCAGTGGCCACCCTGCCTTTCTGTGGCTTCTTGTGCCATGAACTACCCCAGTATCCTCCCAATAAATTCCTCTTTTGTCCTTAAAATACACTGAGTTGGGCTTCTGGCACTTGCAAACATAAGCATTCCAAATAACACAAACCTTTTGAGACAGGTATTAATATCTCTACTTCCTAGATGAGAAGATAAAGGCTTAAAAAATAGTGAAATAAGTAATCTTCCCAAGATATCTTAGGTCCCAATGAGTAAAAACCAACATTTGACCCAAGGATTGTCTGATTCCAGTGCAATTCACCTCACATCTCAATTGACTTAATTATTCCCTCCTGGTATGCAATTTAAAAATAAATATATAGGTTCTGGCCAAGATGGAGGCACAGGTGGAAACACTGTGCCTCCTCGCACAACCAAGTTTAAAGTCAACAAAGTTTTAGTAACAAAAATGCAACCAAAACAGACAGAAAATTGAACTGTACAGAAGTCTGACAACAACGAACCATTCAGCCAGACAGGTAAGAGGGGCAGAGTCAGCAGCTCACAGGGTCACACAGGAAAAAGTGGAAGGACTGACCCAGGCATGCAGGTGGTGGTTGGTAGACCCCAGGCGCAGGTTGGCAATGGGCAGACCCAGTGAGGGCCCAAGGAGGCTGGCTGACCATGGTCACACACTCACGCACAGATAAACCAGGTGAAAAAAACGAGCAGTGAGACAGACCGTGCAGACCAGGGCCCCAGCACCAGAAAATAAAGCCTAAAAGCACCAATTGGAAAAACTTTCAGGGGTCAAGGTGCCCGGAGAGGCTCCCAGGCTCACAGAGAGTTTGTTGGAGATACCCACAGGGTCCGGGAGGGTGCACAAGCCCACACATCCAGGAACCAGCACCAGAAGGGCCCAGTTTGCTTGCGGAAAGTAGTAAAGGGGACCAAAATCCTAGAGAGAGTGTGGAACAAGTGCCATTGCCCCTCTCTGACCCCACACCTACATACAGCATCACAACCCAGCAACTGGGTTGCCCTGTCCTAGTGAACACCTAAGGCTCCGCCTCTCATATGGAACAGTCACAAACAGACCAAAACATTATGGCTGAAGAAGAACAACAGCTCAAAGCCCCAGAGCCAATACTTCTAAGTGACCAAGAGATAGCCAACCTATCAGATGCACAGTTCAAAACACTGGTGATCAGGATGCTCACAGAACTGGTTGATTTTAGTCACAAATTAGAGGAACATATGAAGGCTAAACTAAGTAAAATGGAGGGAACTTCAGAGGAAACCAATAGTGATGGAAGAAAACTGGGACTCAAATCAAGGGAGTGGACCAGAAGAAATCAAAAAATGACCAAACAGAAAAGAATGAAGAAACATAAATTCAAAAAATGAGGAGAGACTTAGGAACCTCCAGGACATCTTTAAACGTTCCAACATCCAAATTATAGGGGTACCAGAAGGGAAAGAGGAACAGCAATAAGTGGAAAACTTATTTGACCAAATAATAAAGAAGAACTTCCCCAATCTGGCAAAGTAAATAGACTTCCAGGAAATCTAGGAAGCTCAAAGAGTCCCAAAGAAGTTGGACCCAAGAAGGAACACTCCAAGGCAAATCATAATTACATTAACCAAGTTTAAAATGAAGGAAAGAATCCTAGAAGCATCAAGAGATAAGGGGACAGTCACCTACAAAGGAGTTCCCGTCAGACTGTCAGCTGATTTCTCCAAAGAGACCTTGCAGGTAAGAAGGGGCTGGAAAGAAGTATTCCAAGTCATGAAAGGCAAAGACCTACAGCCAAGGTTGCTCTATCCAGCCAAGCATTCATTTAGAATGGAAGGACAGATAAAATGCTTCTCAGATAAGGTCAAATTCAAGGAGTTTATCACCACCAAGCCCTTATTATATGAAATGTTAAGGGAACTTATCTAAGAAAAAGAAGATAAAAATGTGAACAGTGAAAGGACAGCAAACTCACAGTTACTAACAACCACACCTAAAACAAAAGCAAAGCAAGAGGACAGCTAGATCAGGAGTGGAACCATAGAAATGGAGATCACATGGAGGGTTAGCAACAGAGGAGTGGGAGGAGGAGAAGGGGGGAGAAGGCACAGAAAATAGCATAGAGACAGTAGGTAGAAAATAGACAGGGGGAGGGCAAGAATAGTAGGGGAAATATAGAATCTAAAGAACTTGTGACACATTGTCATATACTAAAGGAGGGAGGGAATGGTGGGGGGGGTGTGCAGGGTGGAGGGGAATGATGGGGGGAAATGGGACAGCTGTAATGGCATAATCAATAAAATATTAAAAAATAAAAAATATTTTTAAATAGATAGATAAATAAATAAATAGGTTAAGGGAGAGGCACTCAATATAGGTTTTCACTCAACCAGGTTGAACTAAACAGAGTTGAAATGAAGGACTCTGTTTCCAGGAATCTAACCGACATGGTTTTTTACATTTCATCATTTCTAAAACCCATTCATCTTACAATTAATGTGAGTATTTAATGTAGTCTCTCTTTTCCCCACAAAGAGCTGTTACCAAATCAATGATCTAACTTATAATCAATGCTCCCTTGTAAACAAGGAAATATAGTAAAACATTGGCACCTTGAGAAGGTACCTTCTTAAACATTCACATTGAGACTTCCACCAAGATGGAGGCATAGGTGGAAACACTGTGCCTTCTCCCACAACCAATTTTGAATACAACAAAGGTTTGGAGAACAAAGACTCAGCCAAAGAACAGAATATTGAATTATACAGAAGTCCGACAACAACGAACCGTTCAACAGGGACGGTAAGAGGGGCAGAGCCAGCAGCTGAGCAGGGTCAGGCAGGAAAGATCCCCAGACCTAGGTGCGCAAGTGGCCCAGACCCAGTCAGGGTGTGGGGCAGACTGACCTCAGTCGCACATTCGCTCACAGTGAGACGGACCACACAGGCCCCAGGGGGCGAACCCAGTGGTGGAGGGCTGACGGCAGTGGCACACTCACGTGCAGTGGGACTAAACGCGCAGGCCCTGGTGATGGTGGCAGCTGCAGCACTTGTGGGGGCCGCGGTGGGAGGCGGCAGACGGGATGCCATTGCTCCTTTTTGACCCCGCCCCCACATACAGCATCACAACCCAGCGACTGAGTTGCCCTGCTCTGGTGAACACCTAAGGCTCCAATCCTGCTATGTAACAGGCACGAACAGCCCAAAAGATGGCTCAAGAAGAACTCAAAGTCCCAGAGCCTATAATTCTAAGCGACCAAGAGATTGCCAGCCTATATGAAGCACAGTTCAAGACAGTATTTATCAGGATGCTCACAGAACTGGTAGATTATAGTCACAAATTAGAGGAACATATGAAGGCTAAACTAATTGAAATGAAGGGAGATGTCCAGGAAACCAATAGTGATGGAAAGAAAACTGGGACTCAAATCAATGGAATGGACCAGAAGGAAGAATGAAACATCCAACCAGAAAGGAATGAAGAAACAAGAATTCAACAAAATGAGGAGAGGCTTAGGAATCTCCAGGACATCTTTAAACATTCCAACATGCAAATTATAGGGGTACCAGAAGGGGGAAAGAAACAGCCACAAGTGGAAAACGTATTTGAACAAATAATAAAGGAGAACTTCCCCAGTCTGGCAAAGGAAATAGACTTCCAGGAAATCCAGGAAGCACAGAGAGTCCCAAAGAAGGTGGACCCAAGGAAGAACACACCAAGGCACATCATAATTACATTACCCAAGATTAAAATGAAGGAGAGAATTCTAGAAGCAACAAGAGATAAGGGGACAGTCACCTACAAAGGAGTTCCCATCAGACTGTCAGCTGATTTCTCAAAAGAGACCTTACAGGCAAGAAGGGGCTGGAAAGAAGTATTCCAAGTCATGAAATCCAAAGACCTACGTCCAAGATTGCTCTATCCAGCAAAGCTTTCATTAGAATGGAAGGGCAGATAAAGGGCTTCTCTGATAAGGTCAAGTTCAAGGAGTTCATCATCACCAAGCCCTTATTATATGAAATGTTAAAGGGACTTATCTAAGAAAAAGAAGATAAAAAATATGAACAGTGAAAGGACAGCAAACTCACAGTTATTAACAACCACACCTAAAACAAAAGCAAACCAAGAGGACAGCTAGATCAGGAGTGGAACCATAGAAATGAAGATCACATGGAGGGTTAGCAACAGGGGAGTAGGAGGAGGAGAAGGAGGGAGAAGGTACAGAAAATAGCATAGAGACAGTAGGTAGAAAATAGACAGGGGGGAGAGCAAGAATAGTAGGGGAAATATAGAATCTAAAGAACTTGAGACACATGGTTATAAACTAAGGGGGGGAGAATGGTGGGGGAGGGAGTGTGCGGGTGGAGGGGAATGAAGGGGGGAATAGAACAACTGTAATGGTATAATCAATAAAATATATTTTTAAAGAAAGATAAATAAAATCTTCCAAAAAAAATTCACATTGAGGCACTTCATTTTTGCATGGAATGAGACCCCAGGGGCCCTGTGCCCTTTTTGTTTCCACTCTGTGTGTGGGCCATTGTTGGCCAAGACCACATGGCAACAAGTTTTAAAAGAAAACTGAATTTGTATCCTCAGCAAACTCAGAGAACACACTGGTTTCACTTATAAATAGCAAATTTTGAAAACAATTTTGAAGGTTGCCTTAGTCCTAAGTAAAACAAACTCTTTGGGCGTGTACTTCATTAGTTCATTATAACTGGAGAATTTGCATCAGTTTGAATCCAACCAGCTCTCCTTCCCCCTCTGGGGAGACAGGACTCTAATATGTTGCTGGGGAGGATGGGTAAGAAAAGGCGACTTGGTATAACCCGCATGGAGAGGAAGCCAAGAAAATTAAGCTTATAAATGCACATATTCTTTTGACCCAGCAATTTTACCTCTAGAACTGACCTGTAAATGCTACATATCTGTACAAGATAATTCATAAAAACACTGTAATATCAAAACATTAGAAATACCATTGATAAGAGACTTGGCTCAACAAATTATAACATAGCCAAAAGAAGGTTTTTCTATATTATTTCTATGTACTAATATCTCCCCCAAATATCACACTGAGAAAAGCAAGATATAGCACAGTATATGTAGGAGACTATGTTTTGAATAAAGGGGAATAGAAGAATGTGTATTTATATTTGCTTTCATTTGCATACATAAATTATAGAAAAAAAACCAAGAAACTCTTGAGGGAAGGATGTAGTAGGTATCTATTATTACATAATAAATTACCCAAAACACTGATGCTCAAAACTACGAACATTTATTTTCTCAGAGTGTCTATGGATCTCGAGTTTATAAGGAGCAGAGCTGGACGGTTCTGGCTCAGGACCTCTCATGAGGATGCAGGTCAGGTGTCAGCTAGAACTGCAGTCATCTGAGAGTTGTCGGTGGCTGAAAGATACGCTCTGGGCTCATTCATGTGGTCCTTGGCAGGCCACAGTTCCCCACTAACTATGAGCAGGAGACCTCAGTTTCTCATCCCAAGGGGTCTCTCTCTAGGTCGCCTAAGCATTCCCATAATATGGCAGCTGGCTTTTCGGAATAGCAACTGATCTGAGAAGGGGAAAAGGGGGAAGAGAAGAAAGTGGGGAGATGGGGAGGGAGGGGGGAAAGAGAGATAAAGAAGGAGGGATTGATGGAAGGAGAGCAGACGAGCCCATGATGGAAGCTGCAGCCTTTTAGAACCTAGCCTTGGAAGTGACATATCATGGTTTTTGCAGTGCTGTGCTGGTCACAAAGACCAACCCATACAGCCTGGCAGAGGATAATGGGTGTGAAATCCAGTAGGCAGTGACCTTTTGGGGTCATCTTGGAAGCTAGCTACCCCAGGGGGGTACTGGGAAGACAAGGGACAGGAATAGAAGACTTTTTACTATTCTTCTTGTATTTCATTTTTGAACTTTAAACTATATATCCTGTCCAAATATTGGAATTTAAAAGAGAGAGAGAATGCCATTGGCAACCACTGGCAGCCCAGGGTGCCGTCTGAGACTCCCTGTAACAGAACCACAGGTCTTAAAAACTGGTAATGAAGGGGCTCCCAGTACAGGTTTGCCCTCAAGTGATTTGAACTGAACCGAGGCGAATGGAGGGACTATGTTTCTATGAATCTAAGCTACATGCTTTTTCATATTTCATTATTTGTAAACCCCATTCATCTTACAGCCCCAGGGGAATCCTGCTGTACCCCTGAAACACACAAAGCTACGGTACAAACATGACCAGCATCCATAGGCTTTACTCCATACGTGATTGAAAATCAATGTAGCATGAAGAAGAATGCAGAATTCACAAATATCTAAGATAAAACATGAACCTTCAAAGAAATCTTCACCCTTGAGAGACTTTCAAGCTATACTTGCTGAGTTTGAATTTAATCTCCTTTCCCCGTAGGGGTAGTTTGTTAAAACTTTGAAAACCACTGTTCTGTGAAAACTGCCCTCCAGAATAGCACAAGAAAATCAATCTTGTTACTATAAGATAAATTTCACTTCAATAAAAGTTATAGTAACAAGTTGATCACCTACTATTTCACTTAACTTGGTCACAAATGACTTCGAACTGTTTTTTTGAAAATCATATCCACCCTCAGAGGTACAACAAGCAATTAATTCTAAAGATTACAGCTAAAGAGGTTGCCCACGTTCTGAGCCTTGGGGTGAGTATCAGAATAAGGTGCATGCTCCTAACTGTGGCTATTTGGAAGGGGCAATGCTCAAGTGAAACCCGCAGCTTGGCTTTGGGGTTTTTTTTGTTTTTTTTTAAATATAATTTTTATTTAATTCTTGTTCAAGTACAGGTTTCTGTCTTATATTCCCAACCCTGCCCGCCCCCCACTTGGCTTTGTTTTTTAATATGGCTCATGAGCAGCAGATGGATTCTGGTTTCCTTGCTCTCTGCTTCTCTACTTGGTAATTTGCCTTCTCTTCCCTGCACTCCTCTGAAAAACAAAAGTAAATCGTGTTACCCCTTGAACAACACATGGATGACTAAATGATAAAGGCCCTGGACTCCAGAATCTGACTGTCTGAACCCCAACTCTAGCTTCCCCAGTCAGTTGCTGTATGACGTTGGGCAATTTCTTAACCTCTTTAAATCTGTTCCTTCACTTGGAAAATAGTGAAAGTAAAAGTATGCCTGAGATCATATTATGTAAAGCTCTCAGCCCAGACTTGGGAGAGCAGCCATTCAATAAATATTAGTATTATCACCATCAAGGAAAGGCTTCTGATAAATTATCATTAGCAATGAATGTCTGCAACAGCAATGATTTCTGACCAACCAGCCCAATGGCTAACAATAGATTCATAAAACATTACATTTTTCTTCTTTGTAATTTCCCTAGGTTTTAAATTCTCTAAAACGAACAAGTATAGCTGCTCATTCTGAACCCCTGCAATTGGCCACAGACTTCTGGTTTGTCTGTTCCACCTTTACAACACAGCTAATTACTCCAATTAAAGACAGGTTCTCACCTTGTCTTTTGTTGTTTTTGTAAAATAAAATAAAATAAAATAGATATACCCACTAGACAGCATGTAATTTCCTAAGCTAGAGAGAACAGGAGGGAATTTAAAACGTCTTTCCTCAGCTCAAATGCCCCATTCTCTTCTATCTGCCCACCCTGGCCTTCAATGCTCTAGAGAAAAACTGTAAGTGGCTAACTCTGTGCTTTCCCTCCGGACAACATGAGCAGAAGGAGGGGGTGAGATGGCCCTGACGTGGAATAATGGGAGAAATCAGAATGAACTAGGGAAGCATAAATTCTGGAGCATGTTTTAGAACCCCATTAGCTTTAGGCACATGAGGATTTCCAACCAAGGAGCATTCACCCACTTACCCTTGGATTATTTAAGAGATAAGGCATACCCAGAACTAGCATACCTATCAGAGGATTGCAGTTAAGTGCCAACAAAGCAAGCTATTAATGACTAGAAAACAGTTATTTTTCTGAAAAGAACTTTATACCACTCCAAAATCTTGCTCAAGAATGAAATTATAAGTCAGATGAATCTGACTCAAGCCCTGGTTTTGGCACCTAATTGTTGTGTCTCCTTGGGGCAAGTCACCCAAACTCTCCACACCTTTGTTTCCCCTACCTTTAAGTGTATCACTGTCTCTCCTACCCACCTCACAGACATGTTTGGAGGATCAAAAGGGACAGTCAGCAAGTGCTTTCTAAACTGTCCAAATGCAAGACAGTGTTAATCTCTTCTTAGAGACTTATGTAGACTCTACTTTGTTACAAAAAAGGATTGAGGTAGATATCACCAAGACTCTTTATTTTATTTTGAATTTCAAGTCAGAAATAAATAAGGATCCTTGTTTTCTATAGGGACATAAATACCAATTCCATGAGGATACAAATAGAATTACCTAATAAATCCTTTGGTTAGACATAGTGGAAAGATAAATTCCTCCTCAGTCTCATGAGTTTTGAGTTACTCAAACATTTAGATTCATTGAACAAAAGTGCTTTTGAGTGCCTATATGTGCTGTACCCAACACAATGTCTACGAAGAAACACACATCACATGCACCAACACCTCCACCATCCGCACACATGCAAATTACACCTTTGAAAGTGGGAAGAGTATAGATTTTTTGTAGCTCTAAGGGTCTTAATGTAAATTGGCTCCCACCTCTATCTTTTCTTTGAGAATTTTGTTAAGTCTTCTCTGAGCCACCATTTTCTCACATGGAAATTAGAGCAACCATCCTCAAAGCCTCACAGGATAATTGGAGATATTAAATGTTAACGGCCTAGCAGGGTACCAGTAGATTTTCCACAAATGGCAGCTACTATTATTTTTCATCACTGCGTATTTTAGAGTGCCTATTCTTAGAGCACTTCACACAAACTCCCCTTTTTAAGGCAACAAACAGCACCACTAACTTTCTTTCTAAAATGAATATCAGTTCTCATAGTGTTTACAACAGAGATCACAATGATAAATGCTTGCTTCTGTCTGCATTTTTAAAAAATGTATGGTTCTTACATGTGACATATAATGTAGTATTTTGCATCACCCTACAAAGAATGAGTTTAAGTTGAAGAAGCAGAAACATGGGGAGAGTCATCGTTTGGGCTTAATTGCTACTCGAGTACAATAAAATCCTATTCTAGAAACTACAGTAATAAAACTAAAAGTCAGGAAGAAAAGAATGGCTAATTAAGTGCTGAAACTAGAAATTCTTTCTTTATCGCTGTTTCATTGAGGTCTAACAATTGGTCAGGCACAAGGGCTTAGATGTGTCATTCTAGTTAATGGTTGATTACAAATTTCCACCATAAACTCATCTTCCTTCCAACATTAAGTCTCAAGCACTGGGAGCTAATAAATACAGAAAGCTCTTAGGCCCAGGGCAATCTCTCTCTCTCAGTTCAATCTTCCTCTCACTCCCACCCCCTCTGCCATAACTGTTGGTAAGGGCTCTTGATTGCATTCTCAGAAATCCAACTCTAGTTAAATTAATCAGGAGAGGACCTACATTGGTTTATCTATCTGGAGCAGGTTACAGAAAGGGAGGGACAAGAACTAGATCCTCAGGGACTAAAAAAGGGATTCACTGCCACTCAGAAACACACTCTTTTTCCCTCCATTTCTCTTCTCTGTCTTTGCACAGCCTTATTCTTCATCTGTCCACATGGGACAGGAAAAGTAGATGCTGACAGCTCCACATTCACATCTTTCTTGTTAAGGAACCACAGTGAATTAAGAACAGTGGGAGATAGTGATGGACCCTACTTAGGCCATGTACTACCCATGGGAAACACTGTTACATGGATAGAGCACTGTGGTTGATGAGACACGTGTCATTTGCCCATCACAGCAGATACTGGTGATGTCCCACTGTGTCACTTGGACCCTCATTATCTCCATACAACCCAAAGGCATCTCACTAAAAACACATGATACTCACCACTTGAAGGCTTGATCTTGGCCAAGGCAAGATGGGCCAGAAGTTCTAGGAACTAAAACTCCCTGAGAGTATATCTCAGACAATGTCAGACAGGAGATGCAATATAAAAATTGTTGGATTCCCAGTTAGGGCACATGCCTGGGTTGTGGGCCAGGTCCCCAGTAGAGGGTGTGCAAAAGGCAACCACACATTGATGTTTTTCTCCCTCTCGTTCTCTCTTACTTCCCCTCCTTCTAAATTAATAAAATCTTACCTGGCTTGCATGGCTCAGTGGATTAAGCACTGACCTGCAAACCAAAGGCTTGCTGGTTTGATTCCCAATCTACTGCACATGCCTGTGTTGTAGGCCAAGTTCCCAGTATGGGGCATGTGAGAGGCAAGACATTATTCTGGGCGTGTCTTTAAGAATGTTTTTGGAAGTGGTAAACATTTAAATCAGTAGACTGACAGAGATCCAAGATGGTGTAGGAATAAGTGGAAGCAACACTAACCTCCTCCCAGGACCAACCTGGAATTACAACTAAATTGTAGAGAAATCATCCTGAATAACCAAATGAACATTGGCTGGAGAGAAGACTTATAACCACAGACAGACAGAAGAAACCACTTCACCACAAGACTGCTAGGGAGTACGGAGGAGGCATGAGAGGGCTGACTGGGCTCCCATGAGTGACAGCTGAAGATCCAGAGGGTTATTTCAGTGGCTGGGGGTTCCTCCCGAGAAGTAAAATTTAAACCCCAAGCTGGGCTCTAGCCTACAGCATCAGAGCTGGAAAGGAAGCCAGATAACACCCAGCTGTGAAAAACAACAGGGCTTTTGTATGCCAGGGAGAGATGATGGAGGACTCAGAGAGCCTCTTAAAGGGCCAATGCACAAATTTTCATTTGCAGCCACTTACTCTGGGCTCCAGCAGAGGGAGGGCAGAATGAACTAGAGACACTTGAGGAGAGTCTGAGACTGGTGGCTCTGGGGAAGGAACTAAAGGAACAGCTGCCAGGATCCCTCTGCTGAGTCATTCCCCATACTGCAGAAGCCATCATTCTCAGGCAGAGCAGTCCTCTCCAAGTGGCATCAGCCTGAGGGAAAGCAATAGCCCTCTCCACAGAAATTACCTGCCTCACCATGTGGTCCTTAAGCGAGACTGCTGATTACAGCTTAAAGCAAGGGTATCAAAATCATTTTCACTGGGGGCCACATCAGCCTTGTGGTTGCCTTCAAAATGTTTAATGTAATTTTAGAACTGTATAAATGTAACTACTTAACCAGGGGCAAGGAGCTCAATGCTGCCACCAGGTAGAAACAAAGTGCTGGGGCAGATAAAACAAGGTGGAGGGCCAGATTCAGCTTGAGGATCTTGTGTTTGCCACCTGTGGCTTAAGGCTGTATGACAGATTAGTTTAACAACTAAGGCAGATACAAAGCAGCAGCCAAAATAGAAAGACAAAGAAACAGACCCCAAATGAAAGAACAAGAGAATTCTCCTGAAGAACTAGATGAAATGGATATAGGCAACTTATCAGACTGAGAGTTTAGAATAATGATAATAAGGATCAACATATTATCAACAGCATGAAAAAAAAACATAGAAACCATAAAAAGGGACCAGTCAGAAATAAAGCATGCAATTATCTGAAATAAATAATACACTGGAAGGAATAAACAGTAGGTTAGATGAAGCAGGGGGTTAAATCCATTATTTGGAAGACAAGGCAGAAAAAAAACACCTAGCCAGAGAATCAAAAACAAAAAATAATTTTTAAAATGAGGAGAGCTTAAGAAGCATTTTGGACAACATGAAGCATAACAGCATCTGCATCTTGGAAATACCAGGAGGCAAAGAAAGAAAGCAAGAGATCAAGAACCTATTTGAAGATACAATAACCAAAAACTTCCTTAACCTGGTAAAGGAAAAAAGCACACAAGTCCAGGAAGCTCAGAGATAAAGTTGAACCCAAAGAGGCCTAAACCAAGACACATCATAATTTAAATGACAAGGCTTAAAAACAAGGAAAGGATCATAAAGCCACAAAGGGGGGAAAAAGGTACTTACCTACAAGTGAGCACCAATTAAGACTGTCATCTGATTTCTCAACAGAAACATTTCAGGCAGAAAGGAGTGGCATGAAATATTCAAGATGATGAAAAGCAAAGACCTACAACCAAGGCTACTTTACCCAGCAAGGCTACCATTTAAAATCAAAGAAGAAATAAGGAGCTTCCCAGACAGTAAAAAGCTAAAGGAGTTTTTAAATAACAAGTCAGTACTGCAACAAATGATAAGGGCTTTCTTTAAGAAGAAGAAGAAAAAGGTGTGTGTGTCGGTGGAGGGGGGAACCATAGAGGAAAATAGTCTAATATTAAATGGCACTAAATATGTATCTATCAGGGAGCCTCGCCAAGATGGAGGCTTAGGTAGACACACTGTGCCTCCTCACACCAAAAAAGGACAACATCAAATTTCAAAACAAAAAACAACCAAAATGACAGAAAATCAGCCTCTATGGAAGTCTGACAACCTAGGAGTCAAAGGAGAAATATTCATCCAGACCAGTAGGAGGGGCAGAGATGGGCAGCTAGGTGGAGAAGACTCTCGGCAAGGTGGCAGCTGGAGGACTTGGGCAGTCCCACATTTGCTTACAGATAAACCAGGAGGAACAACTGGTGAACAAGACAAACCATGCAACCCAGGGTTCCAGTGCTGGGGAAATAAAGCCTCAAAACCTCTGACTGAAAAACCTGTGAGGGTTGAGGCAGTGAGAGAACCTCCCAGCTTCACAGAAGAGTTCATTGTGGAGACCCACAAGGTTCTAGAACATAAACAAACCCACCCACTTGGGAATCCACATCAGAAGGGCCCAATGTGGCTTTGGGTAGAGGGGCAAGTGAGTGAAAACTGGCAGAGAGCAGAGCAAGCAGCACTGTTCCCTCTCAGACCCCTCCCCCACATACAGCATCACAGTGCAGCAACCTGGGTTACCCCACCCTGGTGAAAACCTAAGGCTCTGCCCCTAACCACGTAACAGGCACTGCAAGACACAAACAAAAAGCCCAAATGAAAGAACAGATCAAAGCTCCAGGAAAAATACAACTAAGAGATAAAGAGACAGCTAACCTATCAGATGCACAGTTCAAAACACTGGTAATCAGGAAGATCACATAATTAGTTGAATATGGTCACAAATTAGATGAAAAAATGAAGGCTATGCTAAATGAAACAAAGAAAAATGTACAGGGAACTAACAGTGATGGGAAAGAAACAGGGACTCAAATCAAAGGTTTTGAACAGAAGGAAGGAAGAAACATTCAGCCAGAACAGAATGAAAAAACAAGAATTCAAAAAATGAGGACAGGCTTAGAAACCCCTGGGACAATCCCAACGTCAAAATCAAAGGGGCGCCAGAAGGAGAAGAGGAAGAGCAAGTAATTGAAAACTTATTTGAAAAAATAATGACGGAGAACTTCCCTAATCTGACACAAGAAATAGACTTTCAGGAAATCCAGGAAGCTCAAGAGTCCCAAAGAAGTTAAGCCCAAGGGAGCACACACCAAGGCACACCATAATTATATTACCCAAGATTCAAGATAAGGAGAGAATCTTAAACACAGCAAGAGAAAAGGAGAGAGTTGCCTGCAAAGGAGTTCCCATAAGACTGTCAACTGATTTCTCAAAAGAAATCTATAGGCAAGAAGGGACTGGAAAGAAGTATTCCAAGTCATGAAAGGCAAAGACCTACATCCAGGATTACTCTATCCAGCAAAACTTTCATTTGGAATAGAAGAGCAGACAAAGTGCTTCCCAGATAAGGTCAAGTTCCAGGAGTTCATCATCACCTAGCCCTTACTGTATGAAATGTTGAAGGTACTTATCTAAGAAAAAGAAGATCAAAACTATGAACAGTAAAATGACAGCAAACTCACAACTGTCAACAACTGAACCTAAAAAAAAATCAAAATAAACAAAGCAACCAACCAGAACAGGAACAGAATCACAGAAATGGAGATCACATGGATGATTATCAGTGAGGGAGTAGGGCAGAGAGAGATGGGGAAAGGGTACTGGGAATAAGTATCATAAATGGTAGGTAGAAAATAGATGGGAGGAGGTTAAGAATAGTATAGGAAATGTAGAAGCCAACACACTTATATGTATGACCCATGGACTTGAACTAATGGGGAGGATGAAGGTGAGAGGGGGGGCTATGCAAGGTGGAGAGGAATAAAGGGGGGGAAATGGGATAATTGTAATAGCATAACCAATAAAATATATTTAAAGAAAACTCAGGTGACAGTAAATATTGGGGGAAGTGTTTGTCTTCATTGGAGAGAGATGGAGATGGAACAGTGAGATAACAGGTTCCAATCCTTACATTTGCAAATTTAAAATTAAGTAAATGTCAATAAGTTTGAGAGCATAGCAAGTCATACATTCTTGTCATGTGGGGGAGTATCAATGGCTGCAGATCTTCCCCAAAGCAGGTTAGTCACATATGCTAAGACTTACTATTGTTCTCTTCTCTCAGAAGAAAGTGTGGGAGGTGAGGCCTGTTACCTCACTGTTTTATTTGTCTTTCTTCCTAGTGAAGATGAATATTTTCCCTAATGTATGTTCTCACTTGTCTTCTTTTTTGAATAGTCAGCTTATTGTACCACTATGCTGTACACCAGAAACTAAACAAAATAACATTGAATGTAAACTGTGATTGAAAAAAATTAAATAATAAAAATGTTTTAACAATCAGAAAAAGTATCAATAATCATCTTAAATATAAATGGCTTAAGTGCTCCAACCAAAAGACATAGGGTAGTTGAATGGATAAAAAACAAGACGCATATATATGTTGTCTCCAAGAGAATCATCTCAGATCAAAAGATACACACAGACTAAAAGTAAAGGAACGGAATAGATATATTTCATACAAATGGAAGGAAAAAAAGCTGGGGTAGCAATACTTATATCCAACAAAATAGACTTTAAAACAAAGGCTATAGTGAGAGACAAAGAAAGACACTACATAATGACAAAGGGAACAATTTGACAAGAGGATATAACCCTAGTAAACATTTACACACCCAACACAGGAGCACCTAAATGTGTGAAGCAAATCTTGATGGACATAAAAGGAGAGATCAACAGAAATATAGTCATAATCAGGGATTTTAACACTCCTTTGACTTCAACAGATAGATCTTCCAGACAGAAAATCAACAATGAGACAGTGGCCTTAAATGACACACTAGATCAAATGAATATAATTGATATCTTCAGAGCATTTCACCCCAAAGCAACATACTATATGTACCTTTCAAGTGAACATGGAATGTTTTCTAGGATAGATCACATGCTAGGACACAAAAAAAGACTCAATAAATTTAAGAAGACTGAAATTATATCAAGCATTTTCTCTGACAACAAAGCTATGAAACTAGATATCAATCACAAGAAGAGCACTGAAAAACACACAAAAACATGGAAGCTAAATAACATGTTATTAAATAATGAATGGGTCAACAATGAGATCAAGGAAGAAATCAAAAGATAGCTTGAAACAAGGGAAAATAAGGACACAACAACCCAATATTTGTGGGACACCAGGAAAGCAGTCCTAAGAGTGAAATTCATAGCAATACAGGCCTCTCTCAAAAAAAAAAAAAAGAAAGAAAGAAAGCTCAAATAAAGACTATAACTTTACACTTAAAAGAACTTGAAAAAGAATAACAAGCAAAGCCCAAAGTGAGTAAAAAGAAGTAAATAATAAAAATCACAGCAGAAATAGAGGGAATAGAATTTTAAAAGTACAAAAAAAATCAATGAATTCAAGAGCTGGTTCTTTGAAAAGATAAAAAAGATTCACAAACCTTTAATCAATTCATCAGGGAAAAGAGGAAGAACCCAAATAAATAAAATTAGAAATGAAAGAGGAGAAATAACAACTGATACCAAAGAAATACAAAGGCTCATAAGAAAATATTATGAACAACTATATGCCCACAAACTGGACAACATAGATGAAATGGATAAATTCCTAGAAACATACAATCTTCCACAACTAAATCAGGAAGAATCAGAGAATGTGAATAGACAGATTACACCTAGTGAAACTAAGTAGTAATCAAAAAACTCCCAACAAACAAAAGCCCTGAACCAGATACTTTCACAGGTGAATTTTACCAAACATTCTGACAAAAACTAACATCTCTCCTCAAATTATTTCATAAAATTCAAGAGGAGGGAATGCTCCTAAACTCATTTTGAGTCCAGCATTATCCTAATTCCAAAACCAGATAAAGACACTACAAAGAAAGGAAATTATAGGCCAATAACCCAGATGAACATAGATGCTAAAATCCTCAGCAAAATATTAGCAAACAAAACACAGCAATACATCAAAAAGATCATACCCCATGATCAAGTGGGATTTATTCTGGGAGCACAAAGTTGGCACGACATCCTCATATCAATAAATGGGATTCACCACATAAAAAAATGAAGGATAAAAACTACATAGTCATATCAATAGAAGCAAAAAAAGCATTTGATAAAATTCAGCACCCATTTACAACAAAAACACTCAGCAAGGTGGGATTAGAGGGAACACACCTAAATATAATAAAGGCCATATATGACAAACCCACTGGCAGCAACATACTCAATGGGCCAAAACTACAAGGGTTCCCCATAAGATTAAAAACAAGACAGGAATGTCTACTTTCACCTCTTTTACTCAACATAGTGCTGGAAGTCCTAGTCACAGCAATCGTACAAGAAGATCTCACCTTTAAGTGGAACCTAATCAACAAAACAAACAAGCCAGCAAAATATAACCAGAGACATTGAAATTTGGAACAATCTGGACTCCCGGCCAAGATGGAGGCATAGGTAGACACATTGTGCCTCCTTGCACAACCAAAATAAGGACAACAAAAATTTAGAAACAAACAAACAAAAAAAAACAGTACTGACAGAAAATTGAATTGTATGGAAGTGTGACAACCAAGGTGTTAAAATACAAATATTCCTCCAGACTGGCAGGCAGGGCGAAGTTGGACAGCAGGGCAGAGAGGGGTCATGACAGAAAAAAAGAAGTGGCTGGGAGACCCCAGGGGCACAAGACGACAGCTGGTGGACCCCAGGCACAGTGTGGCAGCAGGCAGACCCAGTGAGGCAGCAGCTTGTGGAGGGGCACAGGGCACAAGGTGGCTGGTGGACCGGGCAGTCCCACATTCACATGATGATAAACCAGGCAAAACTGGGGAGCAAAACAGACCACACCACCCAGGGCTCAAGGAAATAAAGCCTCAAAACACTGATTGAAAACACCTGTGGGGATTAAGGTGCCAGGAGAAAATCCTAGCCTCACAGGAGAGTTCATTGGAAAGGCCACAGGGTCCTAGAACATACACAAACCCATCCACATGGGAATCAGAATCAGAACCAATTTACTTGGGGGAAGTGGCAGAAGCGACTGAAATCCTACAGAGAGCAGAGCAAGAGACATTGTTCCCTCTCTGACCCCTCCCCCCACATACAGTGTTACAACTCAGCCACTGGGTTGCCCCACCCTGGTGAACACCTAAGGCTCTACCCCTCACTACATAACAGGCATGTCAAGGCAAAAAAAAAAAATGGCCCAAACAAAAGAACAGATCAAAGCTCCAGAACAAATACAACTAAGCAACAAGGAGATAGCCAACCTATCAGATGCACAGTTCAAAGCACTGGTGATCAGGATGCTCACAGAATTGGTTGAATTTGGTCACAAATTAGATGAAAAAATGAAGGCTATGGTAAGTGAAATAAAGGAAAATGCACAGGGAAAATGCACAGTGATGGGAAGAAAACTGGGACACAAATCAATGAGGTGAACCAGAAGGAAGAAAGAAACAGCCAAACAGAAAAGAATGAAGAAACAAGAATTCAAAAAAGAAATGAGGAGAGGCTTAGGAATCTCCAGGACATCTTTAAACGTTCCAACATCCGAATCATAGGGGTACCAGAAGGGGGAAAGAAACAGCCACAAGTGGAAAACGTATTTGAACAAATAATAAAGGAGAACTTCCCCAATCTGGCAAAGGAAATAGACTTCCAGGAAATCCAGGAAGCTCAGAGAGTCCCAAAGAAGTTGGACGCAAGAAGGAACACACCAAGGCACATCATTACCCAAGATTAAAATGAAGAAGAATTCTAGAAGCAGCAAGAGATAAGGGGACAGTCAGCTACAAAGGAGTTCCCATCAGACTGTCAGCGGATTTCTCAAAAGAGACCTTCCAGGCAAGAAGGGGCTGGAAAGAAGCATTCCAAGTCATGAAAGGCAAAGACCTACATCCAAGATTGCTCTATCCAGCAAAGCTTTCATTTAGAATGGAAGGACAGATAAAGTGCTTCTCAGGTAAGGTCAAGTTCAAGGAGTTCATTATCACCGAGCCCCTATTACATGAAATGTTAAAGGGGCTTACCTAGGAATAAGAAGATAAAAAAACATGTACAGTAAAATGGCAGCAAACTCACAATTATTAATAACCACATCTAAAACAAAAACAAAACCAACTAAGCAAACAACTAGAACAGGAACAGAACCACAGAAATGGAGATCACATGGAAGGTAAGCAACAGGGGAGTGGGAGGAGGAGAGAGGGGGAAAAGGTACAGAGAATAAATAGCATAGATGGTAGATAGAAAATAGGGGAAGGGCAAGAATAATATGGGAAATGTAGAAGCTAAAGAACTTATAAATATAACAAATGGACATGAACTAAAGGGGTGGAATGTGGGTGGGAGAGGGTGTGCAGGGTGGCGGGGAATGAAGGGGGGGAAATGGGGCAACTGTAATAGCATAATCAACAAAATATATTTTTTTTAAAAAAAGAACAATCTGACAGTAACCAGAGGGAGGAGGGAAGGGATAATGGAGGAAAAAGGGGGAAGGGTTTCCAGGAACAACTATAAAGGACATATGGACAAAACCAAAGTGGGGGCAGAACCAGGGGAGTGAGGTGAGTTGGGGGAGATTTGTGGGGGTAAATGCAGACAACTGTACTTAAACAACAATAAAATCATTTTTTTAATTAAAAAAAGGAGAAGAAATAAAAAGAATTCAGAGCCTCAGCTCCTCCGGGTACTCAGGGTCACAGTTTGAGGGTAGGGGAGAAATCTGACTTCATTTGAGGGGATGGACTGATTTGCTTGGCACCTTTGAGAAGGCAGCCTAACCGTCACCGGCGCCGGGCAGCTCCTGGTGGCCAGCACCATCCCCGGCCTTCTGCTCCCTGCACTGTAGGCCGAGCAGGCAAGTGTGCAGGCAGCAGGGCTTTGAGATGCAGGGCAGTCGGTGCCTCAGCAGAGGAATGTGCAAGTGCTTACAGCAGAATGACTTGGCAGGGTGCAGAGTAGAACCAGAGTAGAACCTGCCGGGTGTGCGGAATGACTCGACGGCGTGCAGAGTAGAACCTGGCAGGAAAAAATTAAAAGCACTGGTATTGTGCCTTAAAAGTTTCCATTATTAAAAAACAATGTTGGGGAGTGGGGGAGGCAGGAAGTTGGTGACAGAGTAGGACAGAGTGATTCCAGTTCCCGTACCCCTGGGAGAAAATCCTGGCAGATCTACTGAGGAACAACGCAATCAACCAACACTTCCCCAGCATTTATGAGAATAAGAGACCAGAGAGTGTGACAGAGGGACCAGACAGCTACAGGTCAGTGGGGACTCCGGGATGTGAGTAAAGACAAAAGCGGTGGCGGCAAGGCGGCGCCCTCAGCCAATGCCTAACGGCCTCGGTGCCACCGCCTCAGCCAGGGTACAGAGGCTTCGGTCTGGGACCAGCACTGGAGGTGCCTGCTACGGGGGGTGCTTCAGAAGCCCAGTACCCAGTGGGTCTACAGCAGACTCTCTGGGAGCCTTGAGTGTGCTACAGGGTCCATGGGAGAGAAGTGACTCCCTCCCTCCCCGTCTAAACAAGGCTGGGCAATACTGGGCAGAGACCTGTCTGCATAAGTTTACATAAAGGGTAACAAAGACAGAGGGCCTTGTTCAACTGCAGACTCTGTGGTTGCCAGCTTGCCAGCCTGCCAGCCCGGGAGAATTGAGAGGAGCATTGTCATCACCTGTCTGGCTGGGGCTTGGGCTGTACTGAGAGGCAGGCTTTGTGGAAAAGTTTTTATTGGAAAGTGAACTGAGGTGTTTTGCGACAGCAGCTTACCTTACTTCCCATCCAGCCCAGTAGCCATCCAGAGGAGAGGCAGAAGCACGTGAGTCCCACCACAGGACTAGGAAGGACCTTGCCAGATCCTGCAGGACCCAGGCAGCCTGCCAGTAGTGCCCGCATCCCAGTCTGGTAGCCTGGCTGTGCACATGCACATGCGCCTGCACCCCAGCCCACAGAGAGGTCCTGCTGTAACCAGAGAAACCGGTTGGGACAGTTTGAAAACAACAAGGGAAGGGGGTTTTTTTGTTTGTTTGTTTGTTTGTTTGTTTTAACTTTTTAGCAACTTTTTAAGTAATCTTATATTTTTTTAATTTTATTATTGCTTTATCTTTCAATACTTTGTTCCTCTCCTTTCTTTTTTCCAGTTTTAGTCCTTCTTCCTTTCTTCCCAAACTTATCGCTTATTCCTTCTTTCTCTTGGCTTCTTTTTTGTTTGTGTTGGTTTATTTGTTTGTTTGTTGCTTTGTTTTCTTTTACCCACAAGAGACACAAACAACTGGGAACTGCAAAAGAACCAGAGTAGGACCCAAAGAGGGGGCATCTCAACAATAGAGACAGAGAGACAAATTTCACTTTGCTATAGGAGAGAAGCCTCAAGTTGCTGCATAGTTGTATATATTTTTTTCATTATTCTCACTTCTTTCATATTTTAATACTATCTTTGTATTCCTCCTCTTTTGGTACAGGCTTCCTAGTTTTGGCTGGTTATATTGTATTATTTGACAGGTCTCCCCTGTTCTTTCCTCCACAGTGTACTGCTAATTTTCTATACTTCACGCCACTTGTTTCTCTTTGGCACACTACCCACAGGTCTACACCCCCTATTCAGACAGATCACATAGTCTTGCATATGATTGTTGCTCTAATAGTATTGTAAATAATAGCTGTTCTATACAACTGGAAATACTTCACAACACATCTCTAGGATCTTAGCCCACTTTACAGGTTCCTGAATTCTATTACTGTAGTGATTAACTCTATTTGCTCACACGCTACACCTAGTTACTATTCTTTACTCTCACCTTACCTCAAAAATCTGACCGCCCACAACCTCACTGCTTTCTAGATCCAACTCACAAGCCTTCCCTTCCCAACAAGAGACTTCTCTTTCGTCCATCATTTCTTAAAAGTGGCAAGTTGGGTTGAAGATTATGGTTAACACTATATATAGCCTAAAGATTTTCTATCTCTTCTCTACCAGCTGTGACTGTAAATACCATAAAATACTCTTGTGCTGTCACAAACTATTTTGCCTCCCCATCAAACTGATCACACACACACACAAAAAGGAGTAGGTGGAAGCAGAGAACACCAAGATACCTGCAGGAGACTACACCACTGAACTTCACAGGCATACTATCACAGAACTTCACACCATAAACCCAGGGAGTCAAAACAGATCAATTTAAGAAGCTGAGGCTAACAAGAAGAGTCTCACAAACAATGGGAAGACAAAGAAAGAAACATTTTCTTTCTTTCCCAAATGAAAGAAAATGTGGAAATCTCAGAAAGAATGTTCGATGAAATAGAGGCAAGTGAACTATCAGATATTGAATTCAAAGCACTGGTCATCAGGAAGTTCAAAGAGCTCACAATGAGCTACTGGGGAAACTACAGGGGAGCAACAATGAACTCACTACAAACTATATCAACAAGAAAAATGAAATAGAAACTATCAGCAAAGGCCAAGAGGAAATGAAGAATACAATTTCGGAACTGAAGAACACAGTAGAAGAAATGAAAACCAGGATCGATGAGGCAGAAGATTGGATCAGTGAGTTGGAGGACAAAGTAGAAAGAATCTCCCAGAAAGATCAAGAAAAGGAAAAGAGGCTCAGAAAGAATGAGGAGGGATTAAGAGAAATGCAAGACAACATGAAACATAATAATATCCGAATAATAGGACTACCAGAAGGAGAGGAAGAAGAACAAGGGATAGAAAACCTACTTGAAAGAGTAATAACGGAAAATTTTCCTAAGTTGAGGAGAGAGAAAGTCACACGGATTCAGGAATCACAGAGAGTCCCAGGCAGGTGGAACCCAAAGAGGCCTACTGCAAGACACATCATCACTAAAATGGCAAACCTCCAAGACAAAGAGAGAATCCTAAAGGCAGCAAGGGAGAAAAAGGAAGTAACATACAAGGGGGTCCCAATAAGGTTGGTTACTGACTTCTCAATGGAAACATTCCAAGCAAGAAGAGAATGACAAGAAATATTCCACGTAATGAGAAACAGAGGCCTACAACCAAGGCTACTTTACCCAGCAAGGCTCTCAATCAAGATAGAAGGCCAAATAGGAGGAGGGTTAAGATGGCGACAGAGTAGCACCTAGGGAACCCAGCTCTCGTGCATCTGGTGGAAAATCCGGGCAGATCTACCGAAGAATAGCATAATCAACCAACAGTTCCCCAACATTTATGAAAATAGGCGATCAGAGAGTGTAACGGAGGAACCAAACAGCGGCAGGTCTGCAAGGAATCCAGAAGGAGAGTGAAGACAAAAAAGGCTGCGCGCCTGCAGAAGGCCGCGGGCTGCGCCCGGCTGGGCGCTCCCAGGGCAGGCGAACTCTGGTGGAGCGTGAGTACCAAGGAAAACTGGCGCGCAAAGGGGGCTGGCGCCATCAGGGGGAAACGGGAGCCCCGTCTGAATCCAGGGCCGGGGCGCCGGTGAAGGTGACGGGGTGAACGCTGGAGGGCCGGCGTCTGGTGGACCGGCAGCGCACTCCTCTGGAGAGAACTGACTCTCCCCTCCCCGTCTAGGCAGGCGGATTAGTGCCGGGCAGAGACCCGTGGACTTGGGTTAACGTAGAGGGTGGCAACTGCGGACACCGCGGTCGCCAGCCCGCCAGCCCGAAGGATTTAAGAAGGACACTGTCATTGCTGGTCTTTTGGGATTGGGCTGGGCTGAGAGACAGGCTTTGCGGAGAAGTCTCTATTGGGAAAGCATGGGTCCCGCAGAGAAGGACCCTACTGATACTGCGGGCCACAGGCAGCTTCTCGGGGCTGTGCGCCACCACAGACCAATCAGCAGCCTGCTAGCGCGCGCCTGCAAACCTGCCCTCAGAGACGCAGCAACCAGAAAAATCGGTTTGGACAGTTTGAAATCAACAAAGGAAGGGTGCTTCCTTTTTTTTTCTCTTCTTTTTGCCTCCTTCTCTAGTGTGTGTGTGTGTGTGTGTTTTCCATTCCCACCTTTTTTTTCTTTCTTTTTTTTTAATTTTTTTTATTTTTATTTTTTATTTTTTATTTTTTATTTTTATTTTTATTTTTCTCTCACAACCTCTTTTGTAATTAATCTTATATATTGTAAACTGTATTGTTGCTCTATCTTTCAATACTCTGTCCCTCATTTCTTCTCCTTTTTGTCCGGTTTTAGTCCTTCTGTTCTTCCCAAATTTTCCGCTTATTCCCCTTTTCTCCTGACTTTTGCGTGTGTGTGTGTGTCAGATTGTTTGTTTGTGCATTGCGTAGTTGTCTTTTGAGGTGTATTATTATTATTTTTGTATTATTCTTACTCCTTTTTTCATTTCAAGAATATCTTTGTATCCCACCTCTTTCTGTACAGGTTTTTTAATCCTGGCTGGGTATACTGTACTACCTGTCAGGTTCCCAC